>NW_019385355.1:34726-136202 GCF_000671375.1 Centruroides sculpturatus
CGGATTGGTTAGCAACGGACATGACGTCACGCGCAATGGCGGGGATTATAAATGTTGGACTCCCGTCCACCAGGTACTTTTTGGTTCTTCCTTTGGTCCCAACCAGTTGTGCGACAAAAATAGACTGTGGTGAAAGAACAAAGGAGAAGGAAAACTACACATGCGGACATTCAATTGAATAGTGAATAGAATCCGGACCCATCGAGGAGAACACGTCTATGGTATGAGAAATACCACGTCAGATTTATAAAGGAAACTTCAAGGAACGTCCGAAGAATATTATTGTCGGTATGTGAATTGCTGTATCTTGATATTTAAGTAATTTCTTCGATCCTTTGTCTCTAAAACCCAGAATTGTAATTATGTTCCTTCTCATGTCATTAGAATATATTAACTTTGTATTTATGTACTCATCATTAAACCTTATTGTTAAAAATGTACAAAATTGTAAAGTCCTTGATTAATGTGCCTTTACCCGACCACTTCGCCCAATAGACTTAGGTCCATTGGGGCATAACACCGGTGTTTCTTGTCGCGGACTATCTGCATTAGTCTTGCTTGGTCCCATTCAACCTTGACGTCTTGCTGGTCCGCTAGAACGTAGGTAGCTAGCACAGTGCACGGTTGTTTTTTTCTTATATTTGCTTGATGTTCTGCTAACCTGTCTTTGATACATCTTCCTGTTGCCCCTACATACATTAATTTACTACGTCGCCTTGAGTCCGTAACTGGAATTTTATAATATCCGGGGAGTGTTCTTCTGTCCACTAAATCCTTATCTGATCGTAATGGTTGGTACGTGGTGAGGGTTCTTTTATATATGACTCTATTGTTCTGGGCCTTTCCGATGCGTCGAAAAATATTATTCAGCGAAGCATTATATTCCATCGTTAGAAATCCTTCATTATGAGGTAAATTTCTCTTCTTAAGGCGCGTTTTCTCTTGTTGATAATAGCTTTAACATTAATCCCGTACTTTCTGGCTAAGTTATATATATAATACAGTTCATCCTTTCTATCTTTTGTATTGTTACAGTGCGAATAAGCTCTTGCGACTAACGCTCTGAACGCTGCTAATTTATATGCTGGAGGATCGTGAGAGATCCACGGAATAAATTTAGGGTTATAGGATGGCTTTCTGTACACTTTAGTCGTGAAATCTCGTACGTTGTTAATTTGTATATAAAGATCTAAGAAATGTATGGTCTTATCATTTTCTTGTTCTAACTCTATCTCCAGGCCGAATCTGTTGTCATTTATATCCTTTATAAAGCTCTGTACGTTGGGTTTAGTGTACAGTTACAATATTGGCATAATGGCTGGTCTTCACCCTTCAAAAAGTATTGATGAGTCAAAAGAGTATGCCCAATTCTCAAACAAGTAAGAATTATTTCAGATCTCATGCCATACTGTTTATTACGTGTCCAATTTTCTATCATCGGTTTGATCTCGTGTAATTTATTGTGGATTTGTGCATTCCACATAATTTGCCATCTCTCTGCTAGTTGTTTTTTAACGACTAGCTTCAAATTGCCTCCTTCAATACACATTGTATGCTGAGAAGGACTTGCTGACTTAGCAGCTGCATCAGCTTCTTCATTTCCTCTTATTCCTACGTGGCCTGGGACCCAACAAAATTTTATAGAGAAATCCCTTGCAAGGAGATGACAAATTAGTTTCTGAATTTTAATAACTATGGAGTGAGAACTAGGTTCATACAAGATCAAAGCCTGAAGTGCACTAACTGAGTCAGTGTAAATCACGCAGCAACGATGACCTTTCCTATTTATATACTTTAGGGCTGAATAAATAGCCTGCAACTCCACAGAAAAGATGGAAGAATTTGGTGCTATTTGTTCTGCCACAATTTCATTTTGGCAAACAAAGGCTAAGCCAACATAGTTATCAGATTTAGATCCATCAGTATATATTGGAATTAGATTCCTGTCACGATGTTGAATTTCTGCGAAGTGCTGTCTGTAGACGTAGTCTGGGGTGGATTCCTTAGGAAATTGCTTTAAGCTCATATCAACATCTATCGTTGGAGTTGACCAAGATGGTATACTATTAACCTCAACCTGTGAGATGTTGCTTGTGTCCAGGTCAATCGTGCTGCTTACATTCTCCATTCTTAGTTCGAATGTAGGGACACTACTTCGGCGCGCTTCAAATAGTCTTTTCAATTGAGTATTTGATATTGTACAATCAACTGAAAATCTACTGTAAGATTTCTGTTTGATATAATAAACAAGAGACAACTGTTCTCTTCTAAGAGATAGAGGAGGCTCATAAGCATCCACATACAAACTTTGGACAGGGGAAGTTCGAAAAGCACCAGTGCACAAACGCAGTGCTTGATGGTGGATTGGATCCAGCATCCGAAGAGTAGATTCTCGCGCAGACCCATAAACAATACAACCATAGTCCAGCTTAGAGCGGACAAGGGCCCTATAAATTCTGAGCATAGAAATTTTGTCTGCTCCCCAGGATGAGCAGCATAGTACCTTTAAAAGGTTTAGAGATTTTAAACATCTACTCTTCAGGTTGCGCAAGTGTGGCAAAAATGTCAGTTTTTTGTCAAAACAAACACCCAAAAACTTAGTCTCATTAACAATTGGAATTTTAACTCCATTTAAATATATTTCAGGATCCAGGTGCAAACCACGCCTTCGGCAAAAGTGAATGCACGAGGTCTTCTCTACGTTGAAACTAAAACCATTGGTCTTGGACCAATTTTCTATGCGATTTAAAGAGGTTTGCAGTTGTCTCTCAATGAAACTCATGTTACTAGACTGGCAGGAGATCTGAAAGTCATCCACATACAAAGAGTGTTTCACACTAGGGGGAAGACAGTTAGCTATGCTATTAATTTTAATTAGGAACAGAGTCACACTCAAAATAGAGCCTTGAGGAACACCTTCTTGTTGTGTGAAAGGCCTAGATAAAGTGTTGCCCATCCTGACATGAAATCTTCGATTCTGTAGGAAGTTTTTTATAAAAATCGGCAAATTACCCCGCAATCCGAATTCGTACAGATCACGGAGTATCCCGTATCGCCAACAGCGATCATAGGCCTTCTCTATATCGAAAAATACAGACACTAAGTGCTGTCGTCTAACAAACGCTTCGCGTATAGATGTTTCAAGGTTTACTAAGTTATCAGTGGTACTTCTGTTCCTACAAAAACCACTCTGATGTGGTGAGAAGTAGTTCTTTTCCTCTAAGAAATACATCAAACGTCTGTTTACCATCCTCTCAAAAAGTTTACACAATTGAATAGCTACAATCTGTACAAAGAAGATTTTAGAGGACCAAAAAAATAAGTATTGGAAAAAAGTAGCATTCAACATCAGCATATTCCCTTCTGAGGGATTTTCATAAATATTTAAAGTATTTAAAGTATTTAAGCAAAGTATTTAAAGTATTGAAAGATGTTTCCTTTCTACACCTCCATGAAAGATTTCTGGATCTGCTATTGATTACATTCACTTTTCTTTATCTTAGAAACATTTTACAATCTTTTGATATACCATATATCATATGCTATGTTGTCATAAATAACTAAAATAGTTTACTTTTGGTTGGCATATATTGCTTAAATGCATTTGTCCATGAAATGTAGCTAATTGTTTTCCAAATGTTATATATCAGAGTCAGATTCAGGATAGGTTACCGGTGTTTGCAGGGTCAACTCTTCTTCCATCCTTTCTTTTTGGCAACTGGCTTCTGAAAAACATGTCCAAGATGGTCTGTTTCTCTCTCTTCTTCAACACCTGTTGAAAATGAGGGGCAAGGGTGTCATTGTAGAGATCATTGATCCTGTTGGCCTCAGCTATGTTTGGATAATGAGTGTTGATAAACTCCTGAACCTCTCCCCATTCGACAAGAAAGTTTCTGTCAACTTTCACTCCTGATGATTTCCTGCTTTGTTTCACTTGAAATCACCTTTCTGTTTTTTTAGAAGACATGATTCGCACAACTCTTGAATAAATGTACAGTAATAATGTCCTGAGGTGATGTACGTAATAAACAAGGGAGCAAGCTGAATCCCAACGGGAGCTCTGTACTGTTGTGCTATGAAATTTGCTGTAAGAATAATAATAAAAAAAACTTTATATTTGGTCACAACCCTGTCTTCTTATAACTATTATATATATAATATATAATTTCTTAGTTATTAGTAATAGTAGTAGTATTAGTAATAGTATAGTAGTAATTTTTTGAGTAAATTACTGAATGAAAAACAAATTTTAAGGAATTACAATCAAAGTTTTGTTTTCTTGGAGCTTAATATTCTTTAAACTCTTTCTTAATTATATTTAAATAAATACTCAGTAATATAAATTTAAATGTATAGAAATTAATTAAAATGACAATATTATTGATAGTAACTTAATATTAAATAAATAACTGTAATCATATTATATACTGTATAAATTTTTAAAATATCTTTAAAACTAATCTAATTGCATGTACTTTAATATATAACAGTAGTAGTGGTTTGAGTGGCACTAATCACAAAATTAATTTCTTGAGTAAAGTACAAATAATTTTTTAAAATTGCAAATAAAAATTTGTTGAATAGAATTATTTCAGATCACAAAATTAATTTCAGATGTCAATTAAATTAAAATTGCGAATAAAAATTTGTCGAATGGAATTATTTCAGATCACAAAATTTGTATTTATATATATAACTTGTTTTTTCAAAGTTGCTAATTCGAAATATCCTTTTTCCTCTGTTTTTGAGTCAAGAGATAGTATAAATACTAGGTATAAGAGACTTGTTCGATACCTCGCCGCTAACTTCTTTTGCAAGAACCTCATATACATGAAAATCGTCTTCAGAAAGTAAGTACAGTAGAGCGTCGATTTTCCGAAAGTCAATCATCCGAAAGAATTCCAGTCAGCAAATTTAAATTTTTGCCAGTGCTGTGGCGCTTCAATCTTTGGCTATGTCTTGGGCTACTCAAATATTTTACGTTTTTGATACTAAGTTAACTTCTGAAGTATAATTTTTTATTGTTTTTATATTTTTCAATATATTTATTTTGTTTGTACAAAATAAAAAAATAATTTTTAACGATACAATAGAGAGGTTGAGGCGCACGTTTTAAACGTGTAAACGTGTACGTGTGACGTTCGGCGCCGCTTTCCCGTAAGCCTAAAAGTTTGACGATGGTGTTTGGAATATCGAGCGTGATTCCACCGACTATCCAAACACCATTGTCAAACTTTTAGGCTTAACGGGAAAGCGGCGCCGAACGTCACACGTACACGTTTACACGTTTAAAACATGCGCCTCAACCTCTCTAATAGTCTTCGTTTGGCTTAACATTGATGAAAATTCAGCGCGAAGTGACACGCAACGAAGAAAAATTTCAACATCGGATACGTTAAACTATTTTTTCGTACATAAATCGGTTATCCGAAATATCAGTTATACGAACAACCCCAGTCCCCAATTGATTCGGAAAATCGACGCTCTACTGTATTTTTATTTAAAAGTTTGTCTTTGACAAAAAGCTTGACTTAGAAATAACTAGATAAAAGTAAATCTTCAAAAAATTCACAAGTTTATTGACTTATTATTCTAATATAAACATAACTTTTTTCTTATATCCTTTTTTATTTTTCAAAAGTATTTGTTATATTGAAAAATGATCTTGAAATATTACTGAATTACTTTCATATGATATAAAATTCTGTTTTAATAAATTTTGAAGTAAGTATTTATTATTAGTATTATTTTAATAGGATTTTAACATTGATTTCGAGGCATTTGCGGTTCACAATGAAAATATCTGTTTAAAACATTGTTCTGGGAGTTTAGGTTTGCAGCAGAACATTCTAAAGAGTTTGGTAAAACTAATTTTTATAATGAGTCTATTTTTTAAGAAATTTAACAGTTAGACAAAAATTGGCAAGATTTGACAATTATTTGCATGGTTTATATCTATCATATGAGAAACAAAATTTTAGGGAGTAGGCACAAAATGATAAGATTTACAAGATACTATATAACTTATTTCTGAAATATGAATAATTTAAAGTCAGCAAACTGAAGGGAAAAGTTCAGCAAAATTCATTTTTATAATGAATCTATTTAAAAAAAAATTAACAGTTAGACATAAAAATTTGATAATTATTTTGTAGAGTATATATCTATCATATGAAAAACAAAATATTAAGGAATTACAATCAGGAGTTTGTTTTCTTGGAGTTTAATTTTCTTTAAACTCTTAATTATATTTAAATAAATACTCGTTAATATAAATTTAAATGTATAGAAATTAATTAAAATATATTTAAAACTAATCTAATTGTACATACTTTAATATATAACTAATACAGATAGTGTTACAATTTTATTATGTTTTTAGTTAACTTAATTAAATAAGTTGTTTTTAAAATAAATTACCTTATTGTTGTAAAATTGATTCTTAAAGTTTTTTGATATATAATAATTTACATTGAGATGAGAATTCTTAATTAAACAAAAACACAGATATTTTCAAAATCAATACATTGTATAGGTAGGTATTTAATAAATAAGTAACAAATATAATTTAAATAATTATTATATTAAACTATTTCCTATTTTATTTTGTCTTATTGTTATAATATTATCTCAAATTGTCGTGTTTTAATTTATTCNCAGCAAGACATAAAAACGATTTTGGGAAGATAGATTTTTACAATCAATTTATTACTTTTGATAATTTATCACCACGAGATAAAAAATCTGTTACATTTGGAAATTTCTTACACGGCTGTATTTATCTTATTAAAAACATAATTTTGGATATTGGGAATGTCATAGTAAAGTATATGAAATTTTATTTAATTTATATAAAAAGTATGATATAATTTATTACAAGGAGGACAAATTGAATTTAATTTTTTAAACTTAATCGAAGCAACATATAATATAAAAATTCCATCATTTGACATTGAAAAGTTAGGCATACCTAAATCCTCAAAAATTTACATGCCATGCCAATTTTATTGATCACTGTTTTCTGTGTTTTAATATTATGTAATTTTTTTTATTAAGAAAAAATAAAAAATTTCAAAAATAATTTTGTTTTGGTGTTATATTATTTCATACTATTAAACTATTAAACTTTTGGTTGATCAGTGTACTGCTTTAACAGTTTTGAACGAAGACCTATCCAATCATTTCCCAATGCAGCTTGAAATACTAAATGAGAAATCCATGATAAAGTTTGACAGTGAAGCTCAATCATTTAAAAATAATAAGAACTATAATATAAAGTTTAACACACAGAAATGGTTAAATTCCTCCGAATTCATAACTGATGAACTTTTAACGCAGGAAAAAAATAACGATCCTATTGCAAATTATCGGAGACTAATAGTTAAATTATTGGAATGCCAAGTTAAGTATCGCTATACGACCAGAAAGGTTAAATATAAAAACTATTGGTTTGATGATTGTTGTTATCGACATAAAATTACTAAACAATGTTGGTTAAAAATATTTAGGAAAACTAATTTATCCGAGGATCTGAACAAATATATAAATAGTAAGAAAATTTATATGAATTTAGTAAGAGCAAAAAAGAAATGTTATTTGTTTAATTTGAATAAAATATTAACTGAAGTTAAAGATTCGAGTGCCTTTTGGAAAATCATTAATAACTATTGACAGAAAAAACAAGGGTATACTAATCAAAGAATTATTAGTCACGAGGACTGGGTAAAGTATTTTCAAAAATTTTCGGACAAATATTTATTTAACCAATCTAACATTTACTACGAATATACGACAATTCTTTACCCAAATCAAAATGAAATTATTAATGATCAGGAAATTCAAGAATGTATTAACAAATTAAAACGTAGATCGACTCCTGGATCCGATGGCATTCCTAATTCTCTAATTAAACTGTTGCCTTTTAAATTAATACAGTATTTGACTAGAATCTTTAATAACATTTACTTTAATGAAGAAATTCCATTGAACTGGAAAGAGGTAATTTTTATCTATGATTTACAAACATGGTCAAAGAGATGATCCTGCGAACTATCGACTGATTGCATTATTGTCAAAGTTTAGAAAGATCTTCACAGCCATGTTAGCCAAAAAACTGAACATGTGGACAAAAATTAATAATTTACACAATCCTACTCAATATGCTTATGCAGCGAATGGGGCATGCAAAAAGCCTTATTTGTTTTACTGACATTAATACAATTGCAACTACAGTACTTAAAAAGAGAAGTAAAGTTTTTGCTGTTTTTCTGGACTTATCAAAAGCATACGATTCAATACCCATAAAATTGCTCCAAAATAAATTACTTAAACATCATGCTAGTAAACGTCTAATAAATATTATTGGTCAACTTTATGGTAATTACAATGTTATAATTAAACAAAATAATAATTGTGGTAATCCATTTAATGTTTGCAGGGGATTGTTACAGGGTGATCCTCTATCCCCTTATTTGTTTAACTTTTATTTATTTGACTTGAACGATTGTTTTACGAACGAAAATGATGGTATTTACATTGACAACATTTGTATTCATTCAGTATCTTATGCTGACGACATAGTCATTGTCGCTCCATCTGCAGTTGCTCTTCGACGTAAATTTTACAAATAACTGAATATTTATACAAGTTAAGGGTTAAAATTAATCCTAATAAATCTGAGGTCATGATTTTTAGAAATGGGAATAGAATGTCTAAAAAAGTCATGTCTTTTTATATTCAAGATGAAAAATTAAATGTTGTCAATGAAAAGAAATTTTTGGGCCTCATTTGGACCTTTAATTTATCATTCGAAAAACATTATAAATATATTACTTGTAAATCCAGGAATCTTTTGAATAATTTGATAATTTTATTTTCTAAAGCAAAAATAAGAAATAATAAAATTTGGTGTCTCAACAAATTCAATAAGCTTGAAAAACTTCAAAATATATTTATACGTAAGCTTTATCAGTTGGAATTCAACATGCGGGGGAGTGTTCTTCGTTTGGAATTCAATAGATATAAAATAAAAACGATTTTGTTCAAAGCTTGCTTGAAATGGTTACAAAAAATAATTAACATAGATGACTTGTCTAGTAAGCTTGCATTACTATTATATAATAAATCTCAGAAGATTAATACAAACCGAAATTGGATCACTCAATTGTCTCATATATTTAACGAATACGGGTTTTCTGTCAAATTGGTCATTGATTATCTCAGAAATAATAATCAATATATCAACCAATTAATGCATAGAGTTATAGAATGTTCTATAGTTCAAGATACTAATGATGTTCGTAATAGAAGTAATAAGTTTTACTATAAATCCCTCTTTAACTATCCATTTATCAACAATTATATTTTTACAAACTTACCTTTTCAAGTTAAAAAATTTTTTATCCAAATGAGACTGAATCAACATGGACTAATATTAGAAGGAAAATATTTAGAATACGACAATTCAACTTGTCCAAACTGTAAAAAACTATTATCAAAATTTCATTTATTTTATGGCTGCGACTTCGATAAAGACCAAAACTCAGAAACCACTGTAGATCAAAATGTCAACCAAAGACTAGTGTGACAAGACTAGTGTATATGTATGACAAGTTTAACCAGGCTACTACTAACGAAATTTTTAATTTTTATAATGGTGTTAGAAAACTTTTGATGGTGACATCTTAAATACTATATGCTACCTCAAATAATGTAGTTTGTTTGATCATTTATTATTAAATGTTTGTTTTCTATCTTTTATTAAATGTCATGTACCCCCTTGTAACGGGCAATTGCCTATTATGTTAATAAACTGATTATATTCTATTCTATTCTATTCTATTAAACTATTAAACATACTATTAAACAATATATTAAACTTTGCTGTACAGTATTGTTAAAATATTATTTCAAATTGTCGTATTTTAATTTATTCGTATATTAGAAAAAATTGCAAATATATATTAATAATTCTCAATCACATCGGATATTAGTACAAATTGTAAAAATTATTTATTTATCGCATATTAATTTTTATATGAAGCAATGAATTGAACTGAAAAGTTTTTTAAATATGAAAATCTTTTCTAAAGAAATGAATTAAAAAGTTTTCTCACTATTAAAATTATTTATAATCTTGATTTACTCGAAATTTTTTATCTAAAAATAATTTATATCCTGAAAAATGAATTTTAAAATTATTATGTGCAGAAATATATCTTGCTTTAGATAAACTGAAGGAAAAAGTGGAAACACTTAAATAAACCGTAATGTAAAAATAAAAACCTTTTCAATGTTATATTATTTCATACAATTATCGTGTTTTAATTCTCTTTGATATTAAAACATTTATCAATTAATACAACCTTATTGTTAAAATAAAATTAATTTACTTAAGATTTGTGATCGAAAAATTAATTTTGTGATTTACAAAACTTATTAAATTATTTCACAACGTATACCGAATTATTTATATTTAAAAGTGAATGGATAGAAAAAAATAACTTTTTAAAAACTAGAACTACAATTATTTAGATATCGAACTTCTTATGATGTCTAAGATTGAATAATATTAAAAAATTTGCTATTACCACAAATATTTTGAAAAGCGTTGTTCTCTTTATGATATTTAATAAATAAGTAACAAATATAATTTAAGTTTGTCTTTGACAAAAAGTTTGACTTAGAAATAACTAGATAAAAGTAAATATTCGAAAAATTCACAAGTTTAACATCAAAATATGTAAGAATCGATTTAAGAAGGTAGTAAAAGTTGATGCAATGAACACGCTGATGATTTTTTGTTGTATTCTCTACAGAAAAATCCAATAACATAATTAATTCAGAATTAGAATGTGAAAATGATCAAGTTATTAAAATTTCAAATAATCTTAACTTAAATATCACGAACTGGAACTGCCAAGGTTTAATCCACAAAATAAAAACTCAAGAATTTTCTCAATTACTAAATAAAACAGATATTTTAGGTATAACTGAAACCTGGCTAGTCACACCAGCTAATGAAATTATAAAAAATAGAATGGAATATACAATTATATCTTCCGACGCACAGAAACCAATAGGACCTGGAAGACCGTATGGAGGACTATGTCTAATATTAAGAAAAAACATTGGTTCCGTAAAATTTATAAAAAAAACAACTAATTATATTCTAATCTTATTACAAATTGATAATACTGATATGAAAAATTTATACAAAAAGTTAATTATTGTGATGTTAGTTTATGTCCCGCCTGACAGGATAGAATTATTAAATGAAATATTCAAAAATCTCGAAAAATGGAAAAAAATCTCTCCTTATGTATTGTTGTTTGGTAATTTTAATTCCAGAATAGCGCAGATAATGGATTCAGATTATAATGGACCAAATAATCTAATCCACTTTAACTGGAAATCAAAAGATAATAAATATAATAGATTAGGACTTCAATTAATAAAAAATACTCAACAACTGCAATTAATAATTTTAAACGGAAGAATAAAAAATGACTATCCATCTGAATTTACTTGTGTTGCTAATATTGGAAGTTCAGTAATAGACCTTATGTTATGTTCTGATTTGCTGTCTGATATATGTGTAAAAATTCAAGTTTTAAATTGCGATCTATCTGATCATTTTCCAGTCATGATTGTCTTTGAAATGGCAAATATCCAACTAAATAATAATAAATTTCAACCGTATCAAATAATAAAATATGATTACCTGAATTTTCAATTACAAATTAGTGAAAAAATCAAAAATTTACCTAAATTTTTACCAAGAAAAGGAATAGAAATATATTATCAATTGGAAAATCTAATAAAAAAATTCATTAATATAAAAAAGATTAATAATATAAAAACCAATAAGTTTAAGAAGCCTTGGTATGACTTTACCTGTTATATCTCTAAAATAAAGAAAAATAAAGCCTTAAAACAGTTTAGGAAAACGTCAAATGAAGCAAACCTTATAAACTATAAGAAACTTATGACAATATATCGTAATATGTTAAAATGTAAGAAAATAAAATATTTTAAAAATCTTGAACATAGACTAATATTAAATAAAGATAATACTCTGTTTTGGTGAAAAGTACGTGAACTGCGTAGACAGAATACTGAAAATCAATCGCAAATTGACTTTTTAACCTGGTCACTTTATTATAAAAGAATAACCGCTATAAGTAATATAACCATTATACAGACGTTGAATCTGGAAAATAAAATTTTAGATCCGATAATTACCTACGACGAATTAGAAACATCAATAAATAAAATGAAAACAAAATCTGCACCAGGTATGGATCTAATTACAGCTAAATTCTTAAAATTATTACCACCATCAGGAAAACAGGTATTGCTTGAATTAATTAATTCATTCTACAATTCAGCAAACTTTCCGGAAAATTGGAATACAGTAAAACTGATAATGATATATAAAAAAACAGACAGAAAAGATCCAGGAAATTACAGACCAATTGCATTACTACCAACTTTATGAAAATGTTTTACTTCTATTCTGGCACTACGATTCCAACAATGGACTGAAGAACTTAATTTAAACTCAAAATTTCAATTCGCATTTATAAAAACTTTTTCAGAAATTTAACAGACTGTGTGGCACAAAATCTGGATCTGGATCAACAGTCAATGAAACTGTACCAACAATAAGTTTGTTCAAATCTAAATATAAAATATAAAAAATTTTGTATTTTATATCACATACACTAACCTAATCAATAACAATTCAAACTATTAATCAAAAAATGATTCATATATCCAATTTGATAAGGAATAGGCTGTTTGAACTTTCTAATTTTATGATTGAAAAGTTAAACAAAAGATTAAATATTAAAAACAACACATTTATATTTATTTATAATCATTCATATCCAGCCCAATGTTACTCTGGAAACATGCTCTCTGCCTCAAATTAGTTGTAAATTGCCCCTGTACATAATACTTTTCCTTTAACAATAGAGTTGTGCTGGTCATCAAGTAACTGGGGAGGAAGTTTTTCTTTCCAAAAAATAGTGATATAAATATAGAAAAAACCCAACGAAAGGCGATTATACGGAAAATACATTTTTGTGACATAATTAAATATTAACACTGTGTGCAAAACTAAAATTTACATACAAATTTCTTTAACACTATTTACATACTATCAATTCATAATTTTAATGCAGAGAGAGATAAAAAAATAACAACGAAATTCGACTCGTTCGTATGTATTAATATAAAATAAAAATATATTCAATTATAATATATATTTAATATTTTAATATACAAACTAAAGATAAAACTAGCAAAAACATGATGAATCAACTAGATGTTGATTAAAAACAATATATATGCTTACCTTTTATCAAAGAAAAGCACAAGTAAGCAAAAGCACAAGCAAGTACAAGAACCAACACAGAATTTTGCATACAGCAAAAGACCCTTTTAAAAATCGAGCAATCCATTTTATACGAAGTCCAACGCCTCCTGGAGAAAAACAACAAAATGGTAATCGTTTTATTTTATTTTCAAAAACTGCTCTCTCTGTCAGTTGATGGCCAAATAGCTAACAATAAAACAATTTAACTTTTAAGAGATGATGAAAATACTTTTCAGATGAAAATATTTAATGTATTAATTACACCTTTATTTTTCTACCGTTGTCTGATAAGGGCGCTCGATTTATTTTATGATCTAGAAAAGTTTCACATTACTTACCTAGGTAAACTGTTTAAAATCGAAAGATCAGTCCCAGGATATTCCATAAGAGCAGAGACTAACAGATATCAACTATTTCCTTTCTTTCTGAAGAGACTGATCAAATTCTATTACAGATTAATAAGTACCAGTGATGACAATATAAAATTTATACATCAAATTATGTGTTCTCAAATCAACGATTTAAGTTCAATACAAGCGCCTTCTCTTTACGTCTTACTCCCATGAAGGTCCAGTCAAGAATAACCCGTTCTCCCATTGTCTTATGTTCTTGGAACTGGTGGTCTCACGCAAAGGGAAGAAAGGAAATGAAAAGAAAGTTCTAGAAAGACAAAGAACAAACAGAACAAACGGGAACAGAACACGGGGAAATAAATGTATAAATATTGGTTTCTTTAATCTTGGTATAAATTTTGGTGGGTAGGGTTAAGTAGTAATAAGGTGATCGGGTTTTATTTTTTTCGCAGACGATCTATCGTTGCATTTTCGGCTGATTAATATTTATCTCGATGATCCGAAACAACACCGTTGTTGCATGACATTTTCTATTTCATTTCATTTCTATTTCGTGACATTTTTGATCTAGAACAGTGCATATACTGTACAGTGTACACCTTTTTTCCTCTCCTTTGTCTGCTTTCTATACAATTTTCTTTAAATTTCAAAATCTCATTCCTAACAGTATTACAGTAATACCCCGACTTATGCGAACCCGGAGTTACGCGATTTTCAAATCTCGTCGATTCGTCTTTTGTTTGAGCGCCATGCAACCCTTGATTACTCACTCCCCCCACACTATTGTTCAGCTTACATGTTCGGATGTGTCGCACGGAATCCACACATAGCTACAATTTATTTTGTGTTATTTATTTCTGTGTTTGTGATATCTACGGAGACTCGAGAGACTCTACTAAGTTATCCAAACGAAGTAGAACTAATTCTTCTGCATCAAACAAGAAAAGAAAAACTTTATCTTTGGAATGTAAAGTTAACATTGGGTATGTTCGTAAAGTCGAACGAGTTAAACGAGAATGACGTCATCGTTATTCCTATTTCGTTAGACTTTTCGAACGATTCGTTACTAACGCGTTTAACTCGTTTGACTTTACGAACGTACCCATTATTAAAGACTTCGATACAAAAATGAAAATTTGTGAATTGGCAAAGAAGTTTGATCTACCGGAATTGTCGGTCAGAACAATTATAAAAGGCAAAGAAAAAATTCTCGAAGCTGTGAAAAATGCTCAATCTTTAAATTCAAGCATCATTCGTAAACGTCACAGTATTATCGCTGAGATGGAAACAATGTTAAAATTATGGCGTAATAATCAAGTAAATGTGAAAAATTGTAAAATAATATAGGCCTAATTTGTTATACATATGTATTATCTAAGATTTTATTAAACATTTTCTTCTAAATTATTGTTTTCTTTAGTCTCCGGCCCCAATTAAAAATTATTTGTATGTATTTATATGCAAAATTATACCCCGACTTACGCGAATTTGACTTACGCGGTTACCACTCGGTCCCACCTATCGCGTAAGTTCAGGGTATTACTTTATATCCACAAGTTCCAGAATGAACCATTTTAGAGGGATCTAACAGTCACTAATAACAGTCTTAGGGTGCGACTATGCAGATGCGAGCGAGCGAATTTTCCGAGTGAGCGAGAATATGTGGCAAGACGCGATAAATATCAAAACCTGTCAGATATGTGCGAGAACCAGAAATTCACTCTCGCCAGCGTTATTTCTCGCTTTTCGTTTGTGCATGGTTTTCCTTTGTGAAAATTAAATCGCTCGCAACCTCTCACTCACTCTAAATTCGCGTCTGCATAGTCGCACTCTTACTTCCTAACCAGTGGCATACCGTGTCAGCCGCCCGGGCGGAGGAAAATTTCGCCCCCCCTTTGAAGGACTATCATTGTCTTCAATAAATGAGATTCAGTTAGAAAAAAATATATTAATAGGATAATAAATGTTTTAATGGAGCATAAAAAAAAATAATTTTCTTCAGCTAAACCTTACTATTTCTTAGACAATGGAGCTAATTTGTTTATTTTAGAACTACTGTAATCTATATCTACATCTATATATATAGTATATAAATGGATGTGTGTGTCCCTATATTTCACTTTTCCGCCAAAACTACACATCGCACATGAATGGTGTTTGTATGTGGTAGTAGCCCCAAGTCTCCATTCGTGCACCATGACCAGGGGGGTTGCGTCTCGATAGCTATAAGGGTGCGGGAGATATGAGGCTAAAAGTGGTTGAAAGTGGCTTTCTATTTCGAATGTTTTGTTCGAATTTTTTCGAATTAAATTTGAATATAAGATTCGAATATTGGTTCGATTATGTATAGAACGATTGTAAACGTTCCAGAAACATTGAAAATACAGTTTAACCTGCTTATAACGTCATCCATGGGACCGGCAATTTTTTGACGTTATAACCGAGTGTCGTTATCTGCAGGGTCATAATTTCAGTCCCATAAAAGTATCAAGTCTGTTTAAGAATCTATTATAAAATTCATCTAATTTAATATCGTATGTATAAAAGTGCAAACTAAATATTTAAATCAACTTTATTTACATTATTATGTCTAAATTTACAACGATGTAATTAAAAATTTCAAAAATTATTTTTTATAAGAAATTTTTATTTGTCAAGTTTCGATAATGGCGGCACTTTCGGTTTTGAGAATAATGTCGAATCAAAAGGCAACAAAAAGTTAAATTAAGCAAGAAATGAGAAAATTATCATCCAGGTGTTATTAATGCCTGGATGATAATTTTCTCGTTTCTTGCTTATCTATCAATAGACATGAAGTCCAATATCTTTCACTTTTAGGTTAAATTAATGTATATCAATTAAAAAGAAACAATAAAAATATTCACTTAAAAAAAGTCAGTTATTTTAGATTGTAGGCATTTTTCACCTAAAAATTGTTTATCAATGTCATTTTCTAAGTCGTAGATTTTGTTCATTATTTCCGATGAAGTTTTACGAGACCTGTAGAATTTGCTAAACCAAAGTCTCTGCATACATCTGCCTTTTTTCTTCCACTTTCAACTGCTTTAATTATTTCTACTTTGCAGTCTAATGTTAACGCTTTCCTTTTTAAGCTAGCCATTTTACCTGATTTGATGCTAAACTACAACACGAGTATGAGAGCTATGCAGACTAACCCACTGTCACGTCGTTTAAAGGGGTGGCGCATCTCACCCCATTGAATCAGGTGGTGACAGTACCACCCACAATCGTTCTAGGAAGCGGACTCTGACCCTAGGACTGAACACGTAGTATTTTCTTTGATAAATAAAATTTATAATTTAATTTTGTAAATTTAAAAGTGCTTCAAATATGACGTTAAAACAGGGTTTTATGTTGTTACAAGTGGGTTTTTTTTAACATTATCTAGTATAGTAAAATCGTGGGACCGATAAAAATTTGACGATATATTAGGGTTGTCGTTACATCCTATGTTGTTATAATCAGGTTAAACTTTACTTGCATATTATTGATAGAGTGAAAAAATAATTAAAATTGCCTATTTACCTAAAGAAAATGTTAACTATAACTAAAATTCTGATTTTTGTAACTGAAACTTTTTAACAGTATTTTAACTTATATGTTTTTCAATGTGCTAATTTAGATAGCATTAAATAATTGATTACAATATTCACAAAAAGTCATGAATGATGATCTTGAATTGTAGACTGTATAATTCTCAATACTATTGTTTATTCTTTTTCTCTTATCTATGGAATAAGACATGACACTAGGAAGCAATTCTTTAAGAGCTGTCTCCTTGTGTCATATATTTTCCATAGAAATGGGAAATGGCTAAACAGTATTGTCAAGAATTGCACTGTTTACAATACATTGATAACAATATCAGTAATTATAAGCATGTGTGTGCGTGTATATATGCTAAAAATAATTAAATTTTAATTTTTAAAAGTTTTTTTATAATGTTACTTTTTTAAAGTATTGAATTACATTACTAATATATTAAAGAACAAAAGAAATATTTAATTTTTATTTTAATAATTTAGGTGTGTTTCAAAGATGTTGTATTCCCATTATTACCTCGAATGATCTTTGGAATGTATTATAACATGTCTTTGGTATGAATATATTTTTGATATAATCAATTTTTTATATTCTAAAAATTTATGTATAAAAGTAAAATAGATGATATATGTAACTTCAGTATACTAAACTCATTACATATAAATTAAAATAAAATATTTATTATTAATAACTTTTACTTTCTACATATTCTTTGAGTTAATTAGAAAATATAATGAATTTTATAGATACCAGGCTGTTACAAAAGTGGTTTATTCCATGCTTTTTCTAAACATGTTTTACATAAATTAAATATTAAGCAAGATGAATATTCTGTGAGTATATTAACACTTTCATTTAAAAAATTATAAATAAATAAAATAACTTAAAGAAATATATTTTAAATTAGGGAAAGAAAATTATAATTACGTTATTGTCAAGAGCAACGACTTTCAGACAGATATTGAATGAAAATGAAGTAAGTTTATTTAATTTTTAACAATAATAACTGTTCTTATAAACTTGTTTTTTATTTAGCTCAATTGGGATTAACATGCATTCAAAGTCCTTTGAGATTAAGAAATGAATATACATAGCTTGAATTAATTACTTATAATGAATGACTTTTCAATTAATTTAATAATATTTCATTNAAAACATTGTTTAATTTATATTAATATGTATCACTTAAAAAATTTTAATGAAGATATTTATCTTAATTATGAAAATATACTAGCATGATTTTTAATTTTTGGAACCTAACCCTCCTTTTCGTATTAGTTCTTTGTTTCGTATAACACGGATTTGCATAACACGGCAATTTTTTGGAACGTAACTACCGTGTTATATGGGGGTTACCTGTATAGAACATAAAATGCGTTCGAAATAAATCGATCCCAAGCATATCAAATTGGCGGTTTTCAGATCATGGATTAATCGTGCTTATACGCATTGTACAAGTTTCTGCGACACGCTAAAGGAGCTAAGGTACGTTCTTAAAATAGCCCAACTAAACGGATATCCAAAGGAAGAGATAGAGGATCTTATTTCATCCTTCCAATCCACTACACGGCATTCTCCCAGGATTAACCCTAATAAACGAATAGTGCTTAATTACGTTCCATTTTTGAACAGGATACACAGATCTACTGCCAAGTCGAATAACTTACACATTGTATACAGGTGCAATCCCACTATTTTCAAACTATTGAGAAACGACAAAAAGAAAGAGGATCGGAATTCAACAACGGGTATATATTCAGTGCCTTTACATGATCAACGGTTCGATTCCAGGCTAGTTTACATGGGTGCGACGATGCGCAGTCTAAAGAAAAGGCTCAAGGAACATAAGTACACTATCGATAAGAACCTTGATAACACTGTGTTAGCATCGTACGCAAAACAACAAGATATAAATGTGCTATGGGATCAGGCATCAATTATAAAAACGACAACTAATTGGCAAATGATCAAACATCTAAAGAAATTGGAAATCTATAAAGCGCACATGAAAACCGGTTGTATAAACCATAGGGACGCCAACTCATTGTCCACTGCGTCGAGATCCTTTTACAATTATTAATTTTTCACTATTTATTTGTTAATTTTTCATTAGTTCGTTCACTAGGGCGTTTTCCGTTAATTTTTATTTTTGTATTTATTTCGAACGCATTTTATGTTCTATATTTAATGTTCTATTTTTAGTAACTGAAGATGATCGTTGAAAAACGATTGAAAACGTTTTTATTTTATTAAATTTTGCTGGATTTATATCGGTGTAGTTTATTTTTCAACTTATTCTACTTCCAGTACGTATTGATTATATATTATTAAATTTATTGAATTATTAAATTTTTTTTTTTTTTTTACTGGATTAAAGTGTTTTTGACTTAATTATAGTAGTTATTTATCATGAGATCTGGCAATATTGATCTTAAGTAAGGTTAAGTTCAATATCTAAGATTCTAACGCAGAAATCTTTTCAATAATAAATAGTAGGTATTTGCAGAAAAAAAAAACAAATTTTGAAAAATTGTATTGTATGTATTAGCAAGAAATTTAATGAAAATTGAGGTAGAGCAAGGCCTCAAGAAATAGGTAAACTCTACTGTATGACTATGCTCCAAAGGTTTGAGAAAGGACAGAATTTAAAGATGCTCTTTTTTAAAAAGTTTTGTGTGTAACATGTTTTGGCCTTTTTGGAATGTTTCTTTTGTATAACNAAAAGTAATTTTGAAAAAAATTATCGTAATACAGGCTACATTGCCAATGCTAGTGAACATTACTTAAAGTAATAAATGCTAATTGATCAATTAGCATTTATTGACCATTTATGAATTAATTAAATTAAGTTTTTTATAAAAATATTTTGCTTAAGGTGGATTTTAATCTCTTTGGTTAAGCATGCAGTCTCCAGCAGATAATACAGTAATATTTCGACTTACGCTACCCTGACTTACGCGAACCCGGAGTTACGTGATTTTCAAATCTCGTCGATTCGTCTTTTGTTTGAGCGCCACACAACTCTCGATTACTCACTCCCCCCACACTATTGTTCATCTTACATGTTCGGATGTGTAGCGTGGAATCGACACATAGCTACAATTTATTTTGTGTTATTTATTTCTGTGTTTGTTATATCTACGGAGACTTGCGAGACTCTATGTGGTGATTTCTTGTAACCGTGAACGAATCAAAAGACGAGATAAGATTAATGAGAACAATAAATGTTCTCGTTAATCTTATCTCGTGTTTTGATCCAAGTTTTTTGATTAAAATCCAAGTTGGATGTATGTAAGCTAATAAATAGCTTACATACATCCGACTTGGATTTTACACAAATTGCAAAATTATACCCCGACTTACACGAATTCGACTTATGCGGTTATCTCTCGGTCCCACCTATTGCATAAGTTCGGGGTATTACTGTATAAAAAATTTAATGCTTTTCCAAAGATTCTTGAAAACAGAAGTAGATAGAACCAAACAATTTTTTGCATTAATACCCTATTTAATTCTTTTATTAACATACAGTTCAGAATTTTGAAAACTGAATTATTTAATTTTCTACAAATTTTTAATATCACAGAAAAAAATTAACTCACCACCACAGCACTTTTGGCTGTAAACTGTAAACAACTAACATTTTATTTGTACAGGATAGATTCTATATGGAGACCTTAGTGTGTCAGGGATATTACTTGATGTGAATCCAGTTTTAAAGGCATAAAACCTGAATGCAATGAACATTGGGTTCAACAGCCAATTGCAATTGTTTCCCGTGATGTTTCTCATATACATCGTACAGTAGACTCCTCCTATAAAACGGATTCATATAATATGGATTCGTATAAAATGGCAAAAAAATTGCGATTGTATTCTTATAAACACGCTAAAAGAGACTTGTATAATATGGTAAAACGTCATCACCAACTCGTGTCACGACAGGATTGGTCGAATCTAGACCAATAACAGATATTGCACAAACCATTGAGTTTAAACAAGCAGTGGACCTACTAAAAGCCATTTATTATTTAATGGCCATAAAAATTATATTTATATTAATGATGTCTCCAAAGTTCAGCGAATTTTTCGCAGAAAAATTACTTATCAGGAAACACATGTCTGCCATTTGATGCACCACTCCACAACGAAAACAAGCTTAAGCAATGGCATCGTCGAATGGTGCACACTCGATAGGTAATCCTACAATTTTTTGTTTACAGCATGGTTTATATGGATTATTCCCAAAAAATTATACGTGTTTTGGAAATGTTGATTCAAATCAGTCTAGAATCAATTAATTTTATGGAAGAAAACCTTTCAAACAGCCATAATCTGTAAACTTCATATGTGCCGGGCTGTGATTGGCTCATGTATTTAAGTGACTCGTACAACACGGAATTCATAAAACACAGAATGTATCTACCATGTTATTGGGGGGTCTACTGTACTTACATACAGTATGATGCTGTCTTTCAAGGCTGCCAAATTTGCAACATGTCTTCAATAAACTATTTTAAGTGTCTCCATAACCAAAAATCACATGGATTAAGATCTGGAGAACAAGAAAGCCAAGCAGCAGGAAATGCCTGACTAATTACTTTTATTGGTGAAATATTGTAACAGAAACTGCAGTATACAGTGTATGATGTATGGAGGTACTCCATCATGCATGAAAGTGGTTGAATCAAGACATTATTGCTGTTGCAGTTGGAGTACAACAAAGATGTTGAGAATTTCTTATCTCTAAGCCATCACAGAGCATGTCATGGTCTCATTAGGACTAGCTTCAAATAAAAATGATCCAAGAATAAATATGGCAGGGAATCCACTAGTCTGTTACTTTAGGCAAGTGCAATGGAGTCTGTTAGAAAACATGAGACTTTTTCTTAGCCAAAATGGGACAGCTATGGTTGTTAATTGAGATGAAAATGTGAAAATGTGCCTTGTTGCTCCACAGGATCATCCAGGGCCACAATACAACCACTTACAGTACATTCTGCCAAGGAAGGTCAATGAAAGGTTGGTTGAGTTTCTCTGTTGGTCCAAGTAAATGTTGGTTATTATCTTATATGAATGGATAACAATGTGCCAATTTTTTCACTACACCTGACTGCGGTGACACTGAACATGCACCACTGGGTTCTGTAACATTATTCATTGACTGTTTATAACAACTATGGTAACATCTTCAACGACTTGTGAAGTGATAGGTTTGTGCTTTCCACCAGGTCCTATGCATCAAGTTTTCCCAAATTGAGTGATCCTTCTCTGAAGAGCTTAGAGTCAAGAACCAGTGTTCCTGGCATAAATTCTTAGGACAGTAAAATTCCTCAAATGCTGCTCTTCATCATTGCCATTGTTTTCATAAAACAGCTTTACAAGAAATGCACATTTTGGCAAAGTGATAGTATTGCAATTGTTAAGAATGACATTCAATATTTATGGCTACTTTTATATCCAAAAGTTGGCTGTAGTACTTGTACTTATACTACACTATATGAACACACCTGAATTCTACTTATACTTATTTAAAAGAAACTGCTTTTTCATTGCTTGCAGTACCAAAATTGATGAGTTTTGGAATTTTTTTGTTATGGAAATGTCAACTTGAGATGTCACCATACAGATTTGGTTGCATTTTTGTTAAATATGTCTTTCAACAACATTGAATAAGAATAATTTAATTATGATCATCCAGTATATCTGACCTAATAGAGAGAAGTGCCATATCATATAGTTTCTACTGTCTCTTCTAATTTTTTATTTTTGCATTTAATTGATTTGGTAAACAGTTTTTATTAAACTGAATCTATTATGAGTGTAAATAGAAAGAGAAAGGTTTTCAGAGCTGAAATATATTGATCATAGATGTTTGTTTAAAAAAAATTTTTTCTCAAATAACTTGAAATACATTGTATATATTTTTTATGTATAAAAAATCTACAGATAGTTAACTTAATTTTTATTTAATTGTAGAATGAGACTTTTTTCCAATAAATTTCTTTGTTTGAAAATTTTTCCTATTTTGTTTATATTTAGTATTATTAACTCTTCAATGCTTGCCAGATCAATTAAATTTGAGATGATGAAACTAACAGCTGCAGCTGCAGTTGAGAATTTATATGATAACTATCTTAAATTTTTTTCTTACTGTTCTAGATTTTACACATATTTTATACATTGAATAAATTTTATGCTATAGTTTAATTAAAAGAATTATGTCATATCAAGGTTAAAAAAAAAGATTACATGGCTTTCTTCCAAGCAATCTCAAATTATTAATTATACAGTAGTCTTTCTGGTTATAAGTTGCATTAAATAACAACATTTCACTCATTTAAACAACAAATAATTATAATGCTTATAAATAAACATATTAATTTAATTATAGGCTCGCATATATACCGTGTTTCCCCGAAAATAAGACATCCGCAGAAAATAAGACCTAGCACAGATTTTGCTGAATTGCGAAATATAAGACCTCCCCCTGAAAGTAAGACCTAGCGAAGTTTTTTTTTAGTCGTAACGGTCATCGACAGATGGTTGAAAGTACAGCCACTGATTGGTCAGCAGACAATTACGCCACACGGCATGATTTGCATAAGACTATGGCTTGGGAATCACAGATTTGCATAATGTTATCGCTGGTGATCGCTAATTGGTCGGCTGGGAATCACGCCACATCACATTTGCATAGTGCTACGGTTCAGTAAGCACTAATTGGTCATCGAGCTCGATGTGGACACTATAAAAAGGTTAAGTTGAATGTGTCGCAAGGTGTTCTCTCGAACCTGTTTAGCGTATTGTTCAACAATAAATGTGAATTCGTCTTCATGGAAATATAAGACATCCCCCTGAAAATAAGACCTAGTGCATTTTTTAGAGCAAAAATTAATATAAGACACTGTCTTATTTTTGGGGATACACAGTATTATAAATCAAAAAAGATATTAAATATAAAAATAAAATATATTGTTGTATTACTGTAATGTTAAAGTGGAAAATTTATTAAATGCAAGTAATACTTTACTGTATTTTTAGCAAATTTCATATATTATTTTATTGATGGTAACTATATATTTAACATATGATTTAACATATTTACATATGCTAAATTAAAATACAAAAATGTTTAATAGTTTATATTGTAAGCATTTATAATATAATATAACTTTAGGCAAGTGTATAGGACATTTACAATTCAATTATTACAATTTTTTTTTATTTTGTTAAACATTAAGAGGGCCCTTTTCAAGAGGATCATATTGAGTTGGCTGACCTAATATGTTATTACTATTTCATCTTCAATGGGCTGAATTTACAAACATATAAAGGGTGTACCCATGGAAAGTCTAATGTCAGGCCTGCTATGTGATTTACTGGTGAGAAAAAAAGAACATTGAGTAATTCCAGAGTTTAAAGCAGGCCTCCTAATATCTAAAAGATATGTAGATAACATTCTAATTATTTGGAGAAAAGAAAATAAAATTACAAGCTTGAAAAAGTTTAATGACAATGAAAGGTTAAAATGAAATTTTGAGCAGAAAAGTCAAAGTGGGGATCATTTCCTAGACATAGACATAACTCTAGAAGAAGAGCAAATCACTATGGGGGTGTTCATCAAACCAACATTTAGCTCCCTATACATACCTACAGGCTTGATTATAAAGCCTCATTATAAATTTATTATAATGAGGCTTTATAATCAAGCTTTATAATCATTATAAAGCCGATTATAAAGCCTCATTATAAAGCCTCAACTAATCAGAAGAGCTCACATATACAGCACAAGTTTGATAGACAAGGATTTGGAAATAGATAGGATTAAAGGGTTGGGCTATTCAAACAAATGGATCACTCTGCTAATAAGAAGACACTATAAACTTAAAATCTGAGATGAAAGAAAGGAAGGATGTCACACAAAATTCATGTTCCAAAGGGGTGTCAGATGAATTATGGAGGAAGTAGCCAAATGGAAGAAACCACAATGATCTAAAAAAGGGCCCAAACATATGTAGTATGCTTAGAAATGGCAAGGACCTACTCTCAGATGAACTTAAGGCAGGAGTATATAAGATCCCATTAGTCAATTAAGAGCTGGACCTAAAAAAAGCATGTGTTGGGGTAATCAGGAGGAATTTCAGGACCAGAATTAAAGAATATTAATATGACATCAAGAAAGATAAAGACAACACAGTGCAAGTGGCAATTGCTAATGTACAGAAAACAACAGTGAAACGGGAGGAATCCAAAATCATAAAAGAAGGCCACTCCCCACAATAGTGATAAACAAAGAAAAAATTGAGATAGTTAAACACAAGATTAGAAATGAATGCATAAATGCCAGAGATATGGAAACTTTTTCAAGAGAGTGGAAATATACCATTAAAAAAGGAATTAAAACAAATTAAAAGAAAATGCAATCACTTGTTTGCCTGATAATACATTTGATTGTAAAGATCAATATTTTCAAAAATTTTCAAGCATTCAGAGAATTTGGTTTATTCTAAAATGGAAAGACACAACACCTAACAAGGGCTCTTAAATAAGGTAAAAAAATATTTAGTGACAATTATAAATAAAATTTCCAGCATAAAAATGAAAGTTTTTGAAACATTTTTATTTTATTTTAAAATTGATTATCTTCTTATTCTTCATGTGTGGATAATATCAACTATGAATATATTCAATTTTTAAATAAAATATCTCTTTGTTGTGTTAAAAAATTATGCATATTAGCAAGAGTAGATGAATTATGCTTACAAGTTTATCATTTTCACCTGATTTACTTTTTTATTTTATATAAACTATATCAAAGACAATACTATCAATTTTTAATAATTAGATGGAACAATTATATTTATTTACATTGAATATTAATGTATGAACTCGAAAGCATATCTAAAATGGAAAAAACAAGATGGCCAGATGATCAAGTGGTTAAGGTGTCAGTCTAATCCTTTAGGGTCCTTGGAACAAATCCAGTCAGGTGAAAAACCCCAGGAATTTTTCAGTGTGTAGTCTGTCTAGGTTTGTGCATCATCCCACTATTTGTCCACCACTGAACCATGAGGAGCTTGATAAAAAGACCCTCTTAGTGCCCACGGGGCAGAAAGAGTATAAGAAAAAAAGGAAAAAGATTCAAAAGCCTGTTTTTTTGACTTTTGAATCTGTGCTACCCAAAGTTTTATTATCATTTATGAATTTCTGATTTATAACATTTAAATGGTCCACCAGTGATCAAGTGGTCTTCGTACCCTGAACACTGGGAGTTCAGTCATGGGTTCATGCCTTGCTTGGATAGGCTGGCCATGTGGAGTTTTCCGGGTTTTCTCCACATCTGTAACACCTGAATAGGGGCCAGTTTCCCTTAAAAAGACCTCCCGGAAGGCATCCCCCTAGGCAGATCGCCCAAGTGTTGCGTTGCCATAACTTAACAAACAAACATAACATTTAAAACTTTTTATTAAAAAAAACATTAAATTTTATGAATCTTTAAAATTAGAGACAGATTGGCTTTAATAATTGTTGTTATGTCTACTTCTTAAAATATTTGTTATGAATTATTTGACCAAGAATATTTGATTCCATATTATTTAAGTTTAATGTAAAAATAATTATTTGTATAGGGGCAGTGGTTCTCAAAGTGGAGGCTACTGCTTCCCTTGGGTGATGATTAAATCTAGGGATGTCATTTATGGACAGCCCCTTACTGTAATGTTATACAGAAAATAAGTGTGTAAAAATTGTAAGAACAGAAAGAAACCAAGATATATCTATATATATATTTAATAGAATCTTATAGATTAACATTCTTGTATAATCATTGCTTACAGTATTACATGTAACGATGCAAAATGTTTCATTTTGTAGCATTTAAGATTTTGCTCAGTAGCATATTTGTTATTTGTTGAAAGTAAAAAGAAACATGATTTATATTTCTAGTACTACAGTATATTG
This sequence comes from Centruroides sculpturatus, assembly GCF_000671375.1. Taxonomy (NCBI): domain Eukaryota; kingdom Metazoa; phylum Arthropoda; class Arachnida; order Scorpiones; family Buthidae; genus Centruroides; species Centruroides sculpturatus. The sequence continues at coordinate 61,988 of NW_019385355.1, forward strand.
ACTTGATAATAATAATAGAAAATGCCAAAATTTAACAAAATTGTATTTATAAAAATTAACTATCAAAGGTCTAGGTAGTGTAATTGATAAATGCCAAATCATCTGTCAAATTATCTGGCTTTTTTTGGGCTACATTAACGATTAGTTACTAATTAATTTGACTAGAGATAGACGGATATGCTGCCATCTCTTATTCATTTTAATAATTATAATAAATTAATTTTTAATTTAGAAATTTATGGAAGGGCCAAAATGGAATTTGAACCCGCAGCTTCTACCAATTAATTAGTAACTAATCGCTAACGTAACCCAAAAAATCTGTTAATTTGGCAGATTGTTTGGTGTTAATCAATTAAATTGGGTTTTGAGTTTGTCATAACTGTTAACATATCTGCATGATTCACGTCCCAGTCTAGTCCAATCTTTTTTTCTAGAATATTCTAAAATTAAGTTTATTTATTTCTAATCTTTAAATTTAACATTGTGGTTTAACCACTATTTCTGGTTGAAATTGTTTAGTATTTTAATAATTAATTAGCCATCTTCCTGATAATATTCCAGTTGTATCATTTGCATATTAATGAATTTGGGTTTGGTTTTATATGTAATTAGAATAAAATTTTTTACAAATGGAAGTAGGATAAAATATAACCATATCTTTTTAATGACAAATTCTGTACACTTGAATATTTATTCAATATTAATAAAGAATTTACATTTTTTAAATTTTCGTCAATTTTACGAAATTTATTTGTTTCTTTATTTTATGATGAGGTTTATGTGTATGAATTTATTTAATGTCTATATATGCATATAAGAAAATAAAATTTAAGCACTTCGTTAGTTGTATATTTATTATATAAATTTATCCAATGAATTGAAATTAATAAAATGATAATTGAAAGAAAAGTAATTAACTATAAGGAAGAAAGGACTTTAGACTCTCTGGAGAAAGAAATGATATTTCGTTGCTTGACTTGGTAATGAGCAAACATTTCCTAGAATAAATTCTATACAGGCAACAAGTTTATTCTCTCCTTGGACAAATTAATTGGAAAATGGCTTTTTGTTTAAGTTTAATAACTAGAGAAAAATGTGTTGAGAATATTATGTCCTTATATAATTTATTATACTTTGTTTATTTTAATATATTTTGTAAGCATTTTAATTTATTATGAAGTTGAAAATTCATCAATTTTACAGGGTGTTTCAAAAAAACATGTTAACATTAATATGGAAAAAGTGCAGTCTGTCGCAGGAGTAAAGGTAGTAAGACCATACTTTTTTGAGACCTTCATAATCAGCTCATGATGAAGAATTATGCAGAGGATAACCTGCTACTACACATCTGGCGTAACAAGTTACTTCCATATTAATGTTAACATTTTTTTTTTATTATTTTGAAGCAATCTATATTGAAAATTTATCTGAAACTTAACATTGGTTCTTTAAACCTCTTTGAGGAACTCTAAAAGCTAAAAAAGTATTTGTAAATTGACTATATCTAAGTAATATAATTTAATTTTAAAGATAATTTTCTTTCAAATATGCAGATAATACAAATTGTGTAGGATTTATGTACACAACAATGCAACACATGGGCAATCTGCCTTCCTGGAAGAACTTTCTACAGGAAATTGGTTCATATTTAAGTGAAAATGATGTAAATCGTCTCCATCTAAATAGGGTCAACCCAAAATGATGAAACTACCTAGGGGGAAAACATAAATTTGGACTATATAACATACACAGTTCCATTACCATTACTGGAATTCCAGACAGAAGTTGAATCACCTCTCTATTTATAATGTCCCTATTAATATAAATATTTATATTTGAACAATAATAGAATTTTTATTAAAATTATCTATCTTATTACATGTAATAAACAGTAAAATTTGTTGGATTACAAATACTATCTGTTTCAAAATTTGTGATTTCAAAAATAATGTAAAATTAAATTGTGAAATAAATTATTAACATTCCATGCATTATGTAAAAATAATAATAAAATAATTAGCACGTTTCAAAATAAAAAATGAATAAATTTGATAGTTCATTTATAAAATGTTATTGGCCATTGGTGTGATGACCACATGTAATTTGAGTACTATTTTTGGTTTTTTTTTTTTTGCTTAGTTCCAGCCTTCTCACCATTTTAGTATAACTTTCATTGTTTTTTCTTGCTTTTTTCAAAAAAATACTTAATTCTTTAGTTTTTATATTAAATACATTTGTATATTGTATTCTGAACTTGTGATTTGTTAGAAAATGTTTATTTTATTTTGATAAGGGTCATAAATTTGAATTGATACTGCTGAGGAAAATGCCCATATGGCAAGAAATATAGAAAAGTTTTAAGTGAATTTAAAGATCATATTACATGAACAGAAACAGATGAAATTAGATTTGATGGACAGACACTAATAAAGACAATAATGACCAAATTCTTGGAGAAATGAATGAAGAAAAAATTAATGCAGCTGATAGAAATTTAATGAAATGCATGAAAAGTATTTTTGATTTTAATAATTTGATAGAATTAGATCTTTGTTTGCCAGGAACTATAACTTATGCAGAAAGAATATTTTCACTTGAATTTCCTGTGGCAGAGGTTGAGATTAAACATCGAAATCCATGAAAGAAAACCTAATTACAAAGCAAAATTATGACTTACAAGTTTTATTATAAAATTGTGAGCACTAAAAAATTTTAACAATGCTCATCTATATTTCTTAACAGAATTTTAATAAGAGAGGGCCTTCATTTATCAGTTGCACTTCTCCATCCAATATTGGCATCAAGAAATTACAATCAGTCTAGCTATTGGTTGTTAATAATTGTGAATGAAAAAAACATCTGTTTCTGTTGGAGTTTAAAAAATAAATAAATATGCTCTTTTCAATTCAAATACTTTTGAGTTTTGTAACTTTTTTCACAGACAGAAACATTAAATTCTAGTAAAATAAAATTTTAAACTTCAAAATACATTGAAAAGAATAAAAAATTAAAAATAGATCTCTAAACAAAGTTTGAATCATTAATTCTAGTGTCTTTGTAAATTGAGTCAAGGTGATTAAACTATCAGCCTACCACTTTAGGACCCATTTTCATACAGCCTATGATTATGTTGTAATAAATGTAAAAAATCAATAAAATTAAAGAAAGAGTGTTTTAAGTCATCAAACCAACAACTTCATTTTTACAACTAATCGCTTGTTTCTTTATTCTTATGTCAATTTTAACTGTTGAAAAAAATTATAAAAGTGTTATATATCTTAGCAGTGTTTCAAAGGGAAAAATCAACTCAAAAAATTTCATATTTCTTGGATCCTAATATGATTTAAACTGTTACTATTCAATGTTTAAAAAATATAATAAAATATTAAATTAAAACAATAAAAACATCACACATTGGTTTTAAGTATGAGTGTATCTGGTACTTGATTAATCAAGAATTAGATTTTTAAGTTTTTTCTTAAATAGCAAGAATATAAACATCAAAATTTATGGCATTGTGATTAAGATTAAATACTTTATGATACATTGACAAAGCTTAAATGTTAATATGAGATAGATAAAAACTTTCTAATCTGTTAAAATTTATTATATTGTACTTGTTTACATCATTAAGAAATTATGATATATCTTGGTTAAGTTTTGCATAATAGAAGAAACACTAAAAAAATAAAATAAAAGAGCATCTTTGGAATGCAAAAAAGTCCAGAGTTGACATTTAAGGTCAACCCTGCTATATGATTTTGTTGCATCTCCCATATGTTTTTTAGTGTTTCTTCTATTATATAGAGCTTCTAATTGTAAATTCATTATAGATTATTCTACCAAATTCCAATTATTACCAATATTCACTTAACAATGATTTAAAAATGCAAAATATACAAGGAATGCCATAAATGTAATACATAAAAATGTGTTGATATCTAATGTACATTCAAATTAATTTAAGAATTTCTTTTGAAAAATATATAAATGGCCAATATTTATATTTTAGATATCATTGTGACGATAAAAATTGTTACTTGGACTTGGCTCGTCTGCGAGGATTAAAATACTTAACTTGGGAAAAAATGAAATTATTATATCCGGAAGATGAGGTTTGTTTAATTTAATTTTGATACATATAATATATACTTTTAAAACTTATATATTGCAATATATGTTCCATTTTGTAGGGTCATCATCCAACTTTGGGAGCTCATGCAAAATTTACAAATTACGCTTTCGACGTGGAGGAATTTCTGCGTCTGGTAAACATTGCGATCGATCACGTTCAAAATCATGAGAGTTACAAATTAATACAGAAACAACCAAATCCTTCTAATAACTATAGGCATAATGAACTTTAAAAATTTTGCTTATAGGCAATGAAATTTTATTCACCATTTAAAATATTCTTATTTTAAAGTACCATATTTTACGGCATACAAGTCTGACTTCCTTTTGGTGAAGAATACGTACGAAAAAATATGTAGGTATTTATCTGTCTCCTATTGAAGGTATTCTGGGGAATTCATTAATCAATGGGAGATTGCAACTTGACATATAAGACATGGTGGTTTTTGAGTATTTTTTCTGGATAAAAGTTCCGTCTCTTATGCCATAAAATGCGGCACTATTTATTTAAATCCATATAAATTTATACAGCTTAAAACATTTTAAAAAATTTATTTAGTAAATTGAGGTCCATTGTTAATATTTATACATAAAAAATATTATTATATCTATAATAGTCTGTGATATAAGAAGTGACTTATGTTAAAAATTATTTGTCATAAAATATTAATATAATGAGTACCTTACAGTATTGAAATATTAAAAATAAAATTACTTAAATCTCATATTGTAAAGTTATACATATATATATATATACAAGCATATTTTTCTCATAAATTATTTAGCATTGTTTGCTTTTTATATACACTACGTGATAGTTCTTCCATTTCATAATGTATTTTCATATTATAAAAATAAAATCAATATTGTTTATTTTAATATTTTGATATTTTGTTTCATTCATATTAATAGTAATTAATAAAATATCCACATAAATTGTCATGAGAATATATAATTATAAAACCAGACCTGATATGTGTTAAGGCTGTTTGTAACCTCTTTGGTTGTACACACAAACACCAGCAGATGGCGTTAAAAGTTTAATGCTGTTTCTATGGGATTTTGATTTTGAGTAAAGAATTTTGAAAATAGAATTCATTAATTTGTAAAACTTTAGAAAATTAACAAATTTGATTGAAGATAATGATGATACGATCAGCATTAATAATTAAACGATACAATCAGATTCTTATCGAGCTACAATATGGCTAATTAATTATTAAGATACTCAGCACTATGGACTAGTGATAGGCAGTTAAGCCACCATCTTGTTTTTTTAGGATATTCTAAATTAAATTAATTCATTTCTGATGTTTAAAAAGTAACGTTTAATAATTAGCCATATTGTAGCCTTATAAGAATCCAGCTATATCCTATGATTATTAATGAGAATATATTATGTAAAAGATTTTTATACGACTTATTCTAAAAGTGTCTTGTAGCTTTTTATGTCTCACACTAATAAAATGAAACAAATTAAGATAACATAATAATGTATTTAATTTATTCCAGGTAATCAAACAAAAAATTTACTTGTGAGAAGTAAATTTAACAATATTGTGAACCAGCTGTTCCTATTATTACTCTCCTAAGATTCACGAAAAACATTTAAGTAGATCATTTATTTACTCAGGATTCGAGTGTAATAACATTCAAAATTAAATAAACCTAGGGCATATGATGAGTCAGTCGGGCATCACAAAGCCTAGTCTACTCCTCACAAGTAAAGTTGTTTGTTCACCCTGTATCTTATGATTAATCTAAAAGCATTAAAAATAAAATATCTATTTTTTCAGAACCAAAAAGTGCATAAAATATACTATAACTAGCTTTTACTGTTTTTTGGAGTGATAGAATGCTGAATGATAACCACAAACAAAGAGCAAAATTGCAACTGATTGAATTTCAATATTTTTCAAAGCCATTTCTACTAAACATAAAGGTAAAAGAATTATGTTTATACACTTTTCAAATATTGAGAATTAACTGTAATTAATAGACAGAAAGTAAGTGAAATCAATTGACAATGTATTTAAAAGTTGTTGCATATCTACAGTTTTTAAAATTACTTATTTTTTGATAGGTCAGTCATATTTATATAAATAAAAATCAGAAATTTAAAAAAATTTAATTTATTTAATTTAATTATCTGTACAAATATTTTCATTGATAATTATTAATTATTAATTTTTCATGATGTAAAAAAATTGTTCTTGCTTATCTTCTAAGTTTGCTGTTTTTGATTGATTTTGGAAATTGGAGGAATTGGTTTGGATTGTTTTAAAGAGAATTTCTGCAGATTTAATGGTCTTTCAATATCTTTAATTTTAGTATCTGAATTATCGTTTAGAAATTTATTTTTTTCTTTAATACGTTTTAATAATAAACTAAGTTTTCTTTCTACAGAAGTTGTTTTATTTATGTCTTGTGGAGTTGGTTTTCTGCAGCCATCAATCAAAGATCTGTAACTTTTTGAATATTTAAATTCATTTAATATGTTAGAAAGAGTTTTCTTTCTTTTCATTATATTCATTTCTTTACTTTGTATACTTTTTGTAATTTGAAACTGTGATAATGTATTAATTTTTGGAAGCATTTTCTGTACTTTCTCTGTTGATTTAGTCTTTGATGTTGCTTGACGTAAATTCAGACATTCTGAATTTTTCATAAGCACTTTGCTTTCCTCAGTCTTTAATTTCTGTTGATTGATTATCTCCTTTAAATTTCCTTCTTTTGAATTAGTTTCTGACTTGAATAATTTGTCAATATTGTTCTGTTTCATACATTTTCTGTCATCACTATTCTTATATTAGCCTTCTCAAAAATTGTAAAAGATTTATTTTTATTTTTTGAATTGCCAAAATGTTGAGGGACAATGTAATGTGTTTTTGCAGGTATAGAACCATTACAAACTGAATAATAGTTGTACTTTTCACAGTTTTTGATGTCGTTCACAATTTTATCCACATAGGAATTTTTGAATTTATAATTTTGTATGTTCCTATAAAGGTTTGATGCACACCACAGTATTAATTTTGCACAATATACTTCTTCTTCGAATTTTGATTTTCCTTCTTTTACAGTGCTTTTATTTGTCATCAGATTACTTGATACTGAAAGTTCGGTTGAGTTTCTGATGGGTTTTTCTATTTTCTTTCCAGTTAGAACTAATGTTCTATCACTGAATTCAGTCCATGGTACAACATCACCTTGATAACCCAGTTCAAAATGGCCAATACTGCATTTATTATTGACACGTCTGTCAAGGACAACTAAAAATATATAATGCATTATTTTTTGTACATAAAGTATTTTTAGGTTTTAAATTAACTCACTTTTTAATGTGTCATCAATCACATTAGCACAGAGTAGTCTAGTTACTGGTGTCGAAGGAGCAAGACAAGGACTCGCATTAATTTCAATTAACCATGGATGAAGTTGTTCGTCTATCATAAAATCTGCACCGTAAAGCTCAAAACGATTCTGAAAATTATAAATAATGCATATGTGGAATATATGATATAAGTAGATATTCAAATTAAAGAAAGAAAATATTACGTTTCTTCCAACCATTTGTTCTTGTGATCCATGCAAGATTGAAATTATTGCAGATCTCATTCCAGGATAAATAGTATTATTCCAAGCATCAGGATGTCCTTGAGATGCAAGAAGTTTTTTGAATTCCTCATTTGTCATCATATTACCTTCGGGCAGCGTAGAAAGACGATTAACAGAACGCAAATAATTACATTGAATGGAGTTGTTACACAAATGAATCGATCTAAATAAATTTGTATTATTTAATAATTCTATTTGAAAAAGAAGTTTTCCAAAATGAATGCTACCATTTACTGTAATTAGGTTAATTATTATTTGAGAAATATACGAGGTACTGTAAACCAATTGATAGAGTAACTGTCCAAGTTTTATCTCCCATCTGCAGTCTCTAGGAAGTGCTGTAAATGAAAATGGGGACTCTGCAATAGAGAAGGATTCTGTGTTCTGCAGTTTACAAAGTCAGAATTACTCTCATTGTGCAATATGAGTAATATGCAGAAGCTGTAGAATTGTGAATGCTGTGGGAAAAGTGACAACAGATTCTTTAGCAAGTGTAGGAAGAAATAGAATATCGATTGGATGTGACATGACACAACATTGTGTCACATGCCATGTGACTTGAAGTGCATTTATTGAGAAATTGTAATGAGAAAATGTAAAACTTGGACAGTTTTTCAATGTTTTGACATATAGTATGTTACAATATTCTCAAATAATAATTAACATAATTAAAATAACTTAAAATTGCAGCATTCTTTTGGAAGACCCTAAATATAGAAGATTACTTGTATATCTTTAACAAAGTCTTATTATCTATAATTATTAGGATTAAAATACTTCTAGATGAAATCGTTAAAAGTTTTAAACTATTTAAAAAAATACTTACACATCTTTACAATCTAATGTAAATGGCATGGAACAAAATCTTAAATAACTGTCGCAGTACATCCACATTGTTAATGGATTATAATCAGTCACAAGAAACCATTGACGAATATCAAATTTCACTCCTCCTATCAGAAGGGGATGCTCTGGATAGAATAATTTTAAAGAAATTGTATGCATTAACATAAAAATGAAATGTAGCAACAGTTAAAGCTATAATTATACTTGCCAATATATTTTTGCACGACGTAATGATTATCATGGTATGATCCTACTAATCCCATAATTTCATTTAGATTTTCAGAGATTTTGATACCTATACAAATATGCATACAGAAATTAAAATCAGAATAAATCATTTTTTTTTTTTGGTGATCATTTATTTAAATTTTCACTCAACCTTGTCCTTGTGATTTGGCTGCTGGTTTTATTATCCATACATTACGATAACCGTCAATTTTCCACTGTGGCCAAACTTTCTGAATGGCTTCTGCTATTTTGTGAAATTCTGGTAAATACTTTTTCCATTCAGAAAATTTGTAATTTTCACTATTTAAAGAAATATTAATTATTTTTCATCTTTATATTTCAGAAGATTCTAAATTAATTTTTTTTAATATAAAAATTTTACNTGATTGGCGGAATCCAATTCTGCTTCAATCCTATAAAAGGATTGAATTGTGGCGGGAAGTTCAGTTCACTGTGGACTCGGAAAGTGGACTCACGTTTGGTCTTAGTTCGCCTAAGCTGTTCCCGAAGCTTGTCTCGTCTCGTTGGGCTGTAAAGGACATTAGGGTAAGATTTACCCTCCGAATGAGGGGGTAGCCACCCCCCCAACGGGTAGCCCTCCCCCGTACGAACAATAAATGTCTAATGAACCACCCCCCTACGCGCGACCCTTCGCGAGATATAGCCCTCCGAAAATTGTTGTACGGGTCACGTGACCGCATGTTAGCCACAATTTACCCTTCGCGAGAATTTTTTTTAATATAAAAATTTCACTCTTTCAAATGATATGTCCATTCTAAAAACCAATCCCAGTCAGTTTCAGAACATGTTATTTCCTGAAAATGAATTAAATATATTATTCCATATCAATAAATTATAAAAATTTCATTTTTGTAATTTCTTATACGAACGTACTTCACTCATTTCTTCGATATCGTCGTGATTTTTTGTCGACAGAAAAACTAAACATTGAACTAATACAAATTTTATTACTCTTTCTGGTATCATAATGCATTCTTTATCATTTGTTGTGGAATGCCACACTGTAGCTTTTTTTATTAACCATTTTACAACATTAAAACAAGCAGTTAGTCTGAAATTTTCTTTTTAAAAGGCATTATAAGTAAATAGAAAGTTAATTTTGAATAAGTAAATTCATACAATTTATGTAATTAAAATGAATAAAAGTGATATTTAGTTTAGTGCAATTACAAGAATTAATAGAATTAGTGAAATTAATAATTGTATAATTGGTGAGTTATATCGTAGCTTAGACCAGTGGTTCATAAACGGAGTGCTGTAGTATACTAGTGTACATGAAGTATTTTTAAGTGTGCCGCAAGATGAATAAAAAAATTAAACGGACAAATTTTAATATTTGTAAAAACTTTTAAAAAGTATTTTCTTGTATGTTATTAATGTCATTTCATAAGTTTGTTTTAGTAAACTAGCATAGAAAGAGTATTAGAGAGAGCTCCTTTGTTGACTCTTTGACAGGTTCAGTTTATATAATAATAAACTTTTCATTAAGTTTAAAATGGTTAGGAACCACTGGGATAGACTATATTTATGCACAGAATTAAAGAGTAGAATATCTTATCAACATTAGTCCATCTTTAATTTTAAAAATTAAAATCATTCTCACCAATAAAAGCATCTCTTTCGACTTGGTTTGCTAAGCAAAAACAACGAGGAAAGAATTTGTCTGGGTCCATATCACACGTCCACTTGACATTACGAATGACTGAAGATAAAGCAGCCTTAAAATTTTAAAAATACCTTTCTGTAAGATTTAATTTGCATATATTAATATCAATGATAACAGTTTTAAACTGACCTTGGTAGTAAATCCACTGTGACTGAAATGATTAACTATTTGGTTCTTATGCAAATAATTATATAAAATTGCGTCTTTTCGTGATGCCCATATGAAAGTTGGAGGATAATACTTCAAAAGGTGCGACGACTGAAGAACATTTTTAATTTTTGAATGTAGAAAAATGATTGAATACCATATAATTTTGCTTAAAATTTAAAAAGAACTTATATATAAAAAAATTATTTAAAGGTTAATTTACACTTTGGCTTGGCTGTAAATCAATAACAATAAAATTGTTCTATTCTAAATCTGTCCTAAACATAAAATGCTAATTGTGTTAGTAAAGTAGAACCCTAAGCTTTATTTAATTTAGGAGTTAAGTTATAATTTAGTTTGCCAAATAAAAAACAAGAAACTGTTATAGTCAACAGCTTTAATTAATTAAAACAACAACATTTAATTTTATTTAATGATAAAAAAAAGTAAGATAATTTACATGATTATTTATGTAACATACCATTTTTATAATATCTATTTGGAGTTTTGTTTCAGGACATTCTTCAGATGATACTGAAATATATAAAAAAATTATTATCCAAATAATTAAGCTGTTATTTGTATTTTACATTTTTTTTATTCAGGTGTTATGTTACTAACATATTTAATAATATAACTAGTAACTGCATGATCTATAACATAAAATATTTTTGAATCATATTGTAAGGTATTAAATTTAATAATAACATTTTATGAATGAATTTTCCAAATTCCTTTAATTATAACAATTTAAAAAGTAAATTTTTTCTTCTCTTGATAATAATTTTGAAGACTACAAATATTTGAGAATTTTAAAAGAATTTAAATGTAATTTTATAAAACTTTTATACATTAAAATAAAATTTCAAATATGTTAATAATAGGAAAAATTATAAATTTTACAGTATTTTTTTTATTTTTATTTAACTCTCCACCCTGTGGACATTAAGAGGACCTCTTTAATCATACCCATCATGAGTTTGGCAGGCCCATAATGGGGATGATTGTGCCTTCATCCGGTCGTCCCCAGGGTTTTAGGGGTTTTCCTATTGCTCATATTTGATCTGGTGGTCCCCAGAGCTGTAGGTTAACCCCCTAACTTCCTGTCCCATTCAGAGATCAAAGTATTATTTGTTTATTTATAATTTTTTAGGAATAAAGCTTGTTTTATTTTTGTTATTAAACAGCTAACTCCATTGATTTTATATAGAAATCCATTAGACATACTTTTATTGGCGTTCTGATTTTTATTGATTCCTTTTGATTCACTCTTCCTGACAAGATCATATCTAAATGGCCACATATAAGGTTCCGTTTTGGTACAGAAATGAAATCGATGTTTCTTTTCGATCCATCCCCTTTTCAGCAGGCAAGCTCTTAAAGTAGGGAAGACACCATTTATGGCAAATATCCTTGATGTCTAGAAAAGAAAATAGATAAGCCATTGTTCGTAAACAAGTTCTACCAACTTTTTCACTTGTCAATCATTCTTTTGCCTTTCTTACCACTTACAGAATGATGTATTTCATTATAGCAGACGGCACTTACCATAGGAAATCGTCCAACTGCTTCAAGATCCAACTCATCTTTTTCTGGATTTGTAGCAGTCATTTTGCCCAATCTGTAAGGAATTTAAAATATTTTAAAATGGAGTCACGTCGATGATTTCTAAGTTAAAATTCTGTATATCATCTGAAGATATCGAACGATAATCCATATCAAAGGGGAACTACATTGCAATTAAATAATTTTACCAATTTTTGCTTCATCAATCAAAGTAAAGTTAACTTTTTCCTTTCCAACGCCCACTTAGATATAATGAAAAGAGAAAAGGAACTTTGTCCCTATATTCTCCCCCAATCGAGTAACCTAGCCTTCTTTCCTCCAGCTGACAGAACAATTTGGGTCACTCAGTAGATGTTACAAAAATATGCCGAAGGAGGAAACTAATTTAGAAAGTTAGAATGATGATGAACAAAGAGTACTTTACAGAAACCGATAAATTAAAAATTCGTCTCGCCTCGTTAAAAATTACGCGATAAACTTTGTGTAATTCTGACAAAACTTGTAATAATTGCAAACTTATTAATAATAAATTAAATTTCTGGCTAATTTTTATGTGAAAATTATAAAACTACAGCGAAAGAAAACGTCTAGAAAACATTAAATTTGTTCAAACGTCTGTCAGGATGTCCCTCATTAATCGGTTCTATATTTATCTAAAGTTGATGACGGAGTCATGACTTATTTTTGCTTCTTACTTCCTTTCTCTCCCGGGCATCCCAGGAAACGCGGTTGACGCATAGGATCGTTTGAGAGATTACATATGTTATAATTCTATGTAAGTTATAATACGAGTTAACTAACTACCATTTAATCGTAATCAATTAAAGATGATGATAATTTAAAGCGCGTTGAAAATCTGAAGATTCGATTAAGTTCTAAGAAACTGGAATGGGATTTTTAAAATTACAGAATCATTTTCTCTGTAATGGCACGAAAATGTGCCATTTTTATGTTCAAATTTCGACTCGTTTAGACAATGTTGTTCGCTACATTTATTTGACTAGTAGACCTTCAAACTTAACAGTTTACAAACTGTGGGAACGATCTCTTGGACAGCGTTCTCACGGTTATAAGCCACAACTTATATAAGAAGAGAGCGTACGAGCAGTTGGTGATTTTCCATTAGGCCCACTAGGCACGGGTCTAGGGAGTTTAAGAATTTGGAGCACCAAAATTCAAAAATACAATTACTGCAGAATTAAAATTATAAAATAGAATCATTCGGTGCATATTGTGGGACTAGGTGTGCCATATTTCTAAATGTGCCGCTTTGTGAGTAAAGATTTGCTTTTATATTTATCCCACGATACTCTACTAAGTCATTACACGTTTTCATATTTAGGTCGTGTTTAATTTTTTTATTTTTAACTCCTCTCCTACCTCGATGGTATCGGCTGAGGACACTGCAAACCTGATTGTAAGAGATATCACACTTCAAACACAGGATATGTACTTGTCCCTCTAATATCCGCCGACAATTGCGACCACAAAAACAATCGCAAATAAGATAATACTAATTTATATTATTAAAAACAATTTTACTATTGTTGCAGTTTATTTAGATAAAATTAAATTGCAGAAATATTTACATATTAATGTAATTTTTACTTTTGATTCGAGAGTCCATCAATTACTTTCAAACGAGTAGGACTTTAGATTAATTTTGATGAAATATAATAACTCGTTCTATTATTATTTTCTCTTACTTATTTGTAAAAATGAGTGTTATTGAATGTTATATTTAGTTATAGGCTGTTTATGTATGCTTTAAGCAAACATATTGTCGTTTAACCTTCAAATTTTTTTTCCATTTCAGCAAACTCTTCAGGTTTTCTTATGGCTTCTGGAGGTATCAATTATACACTCCGTTGAATAAGTCTAATGATATTAAAACATTAACGTGGAAGAGTAATTAGTGATGTTTTTCGTTTAATTATGTGTGTAAATCTACAATAATAGGCACATTATTCGTTTATAACTAGTCATTTCTTTACAGTTCACTGCTTAAACTTTTATTATATTTTGTTACAAGTTTTAGTGTCCTTTCTTAACAGTTTTAAAGACTTTCGGCACTTAAAAATACTTACAAAAGATTAATTTTGGCATCAAAATATTTCATAACTTATTCTATATATAGTCTTGATTTTCTATCTTGATTTTTTCCACAATTTTTGGCTCCATTCCAAAGCCAAAACTCAGTGATAAACTGTTTATTTAGAAGTAAAACTCGAACTTTGCACAAAATAGATCAGAAAGGTCTCAAAAACTTTTCTAATAATTTATATTTTTATTCAAATCCATTGATAGTTGGCCCAATAAGCCTTTTATACACGCAATGAATGTTCAAGTTAACATTTTAACATGATTTTAATTATTAAAACTTATGTATATGAAGCTTAATAATTTATATTTTTGATTAATTAACCTTTTGTTCATTAAATTTTAATACGAATTGTATTAATTCCATGTTTTTAGTATGAAGTAACACTCATTGCACGCTGTACAAATCTCGCTTATGTAACTTGTTTATGTCATTTTTCTTGTCTGTTATTTTCATAATATTATGATTATGAATTGTTTTTGTTTATAAAAATGTTATACAGATAATAATCAATAAAATTTATAAAAACATATTATAGTAACTCGATATATTTTGAATTTTCTCAACTTAAAAGTGATCCTGGAAGTTATTTTTTCGTATTTTTACGCACCAGTGCTTCGTAGCTATCAAAATAGGGCGAGAATTACATTATGTACAGGATTTTAGTAAAAAATATTCCCACACTTCCGCTCTTTGTTACGCTTTACTTCTAGTTTAATAGTCAATATGTTATACATCTTGATTCTTTAACTCGATATAAGGTAACATTATATTGTAAGTTATTATTAAGGCTCCCAACCATGTCTGATAGATGTAATGGAAACAATAGTTACAAAGATCGTTTATGAAACTAGCGATATTCTCTTTCAATAGATATCAATCTATACTCTAACCATGTAATATAGTATTTTATCAGCCCTCATAAAAAATCAAGGTTGCTTGGCTTGCAGGTTTTAATGCTACTTAGAAAATCTTTATAGGCTTCTATACTTTAATATTGTAGTCAGAGATTATTTTAGAAGCTTTTTCCTCACATTTGAAGTGATTTAGAATGGTTAGTTTTGTGTAATTAATTTATATAAGGGCTGTCAGGAGGGGCAAGGGGTAAAGCCAGATGATATTAAGGTCCTATATCAAATTATTATATTAATGTAAAAGGAGTAAAGAGGGTCCAATTTTACCTTTTTTGAATCAGTCTTAATTCTTAGATTTTATATTATTTTTAATGAAAATAACATTAATTTATAGGGATAAGAACCATTAAGAGCCTCTTTTTTTTGTCATATTTTGTTTCTATTTTTATGGAGTGTATTGTTTAGTTGGGGTATAAATTTATTAGTACATAACATTATTTAATTAGTTTTATTGTAGATAAATAAGGTAAAATAAATAAATAAACAAACTTTCCATCTCCTCTCTGGATCATTAAACAGTTAAATTGTTTTAGGTTTTGGTTCCAAAAATGGAATTAAAATTCAAATTTTTAGAAATAAAAATGTGATTGTTGATATCGTTGATATAGATTCAATTCTCGACAACATAATTAAAGTAGAAAATATCGAGAGTACACCATTAACACCATTTCTGATTAATTTGCATATTAACTTAAAGTGGAGTGAATACATTAATATACATTTATGCAGATAGAAACATATTAAATTTCCTCTAAATATAGATTTATATTAAACTCATTCTAAATAAAGATTTAGACTAAAAAAATAACTAAAAAAAATATTCTCTTTTTAAACGTTAAATAAATCAGACTTGTCCGTTTCGTACACAAAGTGTACTTTTACGTCAATTTGACGTCATTTTTTAAACTTGCTCATTGTGAAACCGAAGAGATGACGTCAAATTGACATAAAAGTGTAAACGTGTAAACTTTAAAGAAATAATATATAAATTTATACAATATACATTATATCAGGTGTCTCCAATCTTTTCCTGAAAAGAGCAATGTGAGTTGTAAAAGACAAGGTTAGAGGCCAGATACAAAGGATACAGTCAAAGATTAAGATTTTTATTTCTGAACTAGCTGTTACCCGCGACTTCGTCCGCAGAGGTTTTGCAACCAAACCCCATTTACATTCAATATTTCAATAACCATAGTAATTGTTAGGTCTATATAACACCTACCGCTGAAGAGAATTGCCGCGAATCAAACGANCAAATTGACATAAAAGTGTAAACGTGTAAACTTTAAAGAAATAATATATAAATTTATACAAGTTTGTTATAAATTTTACTCCTTATCTAATATTTGAAGAGATAAAAACGTTTCATACTTTGAACCAGAATAAAATGACAAGTTAAGTTATTAATGGCTCGATTGTGTTATTTTTGTAACATAATATAAAATTAATTTTTGGAACCGAAACTAATTGGAATATAGACCTATCATATTATAAAATGCAAAGAGATAATCTTTTTTTTTTCTGGTTAAACACTTTCACGAAATCAAAGTGCAATCTTTCTAATGGATTCTTCGAGGATAAGGAAGATAAATAACTGCACGAAAAGTCGAAATGTGTCATGTTTACGTTCTTAACTTTTTTAAAATCATGATTTTTGTCGATATTCGCATTAAAATAATATGATGTAAACGTGTTAAGAATAGCACGCTTCAATGCTTTTCTGTATTAAGTTTCATAAGGCTTGTTAGCTGTAAGAAGGGCTATCATTAAGCTTCCTATATAAATCAATAAGCTCTATAGACTACAGACGATGAAGTAATTCGATAGTCTATTTCTCTAACTGTTTATTATTATTATTTTTTTCTTTCTTTCTTAAGTAATTACATTCTTATGTCAATCAATACTTACACTTACCCCATATTAAAAATATAATCGAGTATACATCTTTCCTGTTATCTGATCTCGTATAAATGCATAAATAATATAAAATAATCTTTAATTTTTCTTAAAAATTATACGAAATGTTATTAATTAAAATTCTGCTAGAAAAATGTATTTATTAATTTTTATTCTTGGAATTATTACATTAGACAGAATAATGAATCATTTTTTAAGAAGTCAATTATATTCTTCATAACTGGAGAATATATTAGAGGTGTTATATATACGTAGATAAGTTTATAAAGCTTATAAAATAATTATAAATTCTATAATTTATTAATGTTCAGCATGCTGTAAAGGTACTGTAATTACGAACATGGTATAGCTCGGCATGTATCGATATCTAATATTCATGACATAAATATTATACAGAATCACAGTGATGTCAGCAAATGTTAAAAATTTCGTAACGTTTTACAGGAATTTTTAAAATTATTTCTGTTTTTTTTGGAAACAAAATGAAGAAAATCATACATATGACTTAATAAAGAACCTATTGAT
The DNA here is from genome assembly GCF_000671375.1 of Centruroides sculpturatus. NCBI lineage: Eukaryota > Metazoa > Arthropoda > Arachnida > Scorpiones > Buthidae > Centruroides > Centruroides sculpturatus. Next base: position 79,671 of record NW_019385355.1, read on the forward strand.
CCGCGTAACACAGTTATGATTTTTAAAAAAAATGGTTTCTCTAGTGAATAAAATACTTCTGATTTGTATACTTATGAATGAGAGTTGTTAAATATTTTTTTTCTTATATAAAATTACTCGAAACAACCTTGATCACATTGCCATCCTTCATGTCAAGGTCTCGCACCTACCAAACTTGTTCCGATATTAATAGAAAAAAAAATCTATATATGCCGGAAAAAAATGGAAATTTTTATTCATATTTAATTTAATCGAATGGTATATAATGTAAAATTATATGCCGCCACTCAATAATTGACTAATTCTAAGAAAAAAAAAAGAAAAAAAGATCCCTCCCGGCGATAATATTTGAGACCATAAAAGTCCATCTGTTACTCAACATAATTAAAGTTAAGTAGTAAAACAAACGGATGCTTGGATAGAATTGCATTTCTTCCTTCTCGAAAACCATACTTACTTGTGTTTTTGAAGCATAATTTCCTTAGAAAAAGAGGAAAATTTCAGTCGAACACTATTACTCCTACAGCTACATTACATATCGCAGAAGTCAACCGAGTCACGAAAGTTTAAGAATGAAAATATTATAGAATGGGTAACGTCTCTTTGAAGGTTACATACAAATTTAGAAAGCCTTCTACCTTCCGAGAAACTAACGTGTATAAAATACAGTCAAATAATTGTTTTAAATTCGAATTTTCCCCCCGTCTTCCACGACAGTTAGGAGGAACGTAGCTTGTAATTTAGTTTGACAAGCTATAGAAGGGGTTTTTTTTAATGCCGTAAAACACTATAAAGAAACTTGATTCGTATACAGATGAGATATGTAAATATGATTTAAAAAAACCATAAAACGCCGAGCAATAAATCAAAATTAAAAGTTATGATATGGAGAGTTTTAATATCTAGGTACTTGAACGCGTGTTTATGGCTGCAGGTTTGATTATAGCGTAGTTATCTTTCTCAGTGAGAATATAATAAAGTTTGGCTGGTTTGACATATCGAGCGCGTGTAACCTAAGAAAGTAAGAAGATAATTATCTATTTTTCCAACTTAAACAGGCTTTTACTGTTTAATTGCCAGGTTAAAAAAAAAAAAAGTGAATGGGAATGGTAATTATTTTTGTAGATCATTAGAAAAGGGAAGGATTAAACGACCTTGACCGTGACGAAAGAAGAAGTGAAAAACCTAATTGAGTAAATGGTAAACAAGCAAAACACGGGGAAGAAGAAGAATTAAAAAAAAAAAAAAAAGATGGGGTCGCGCAGGCGCGTTGAGAGCTAACAATACCGATAGGGGCGCCTCGATACGGCTAACGTCGGAACTGTCAGTGTCGGCTGGCAAAGACGGAGGAAGAAGGCGAGATGCTGGAGTGGTGATAATGACCGACATAAAAACTGGTGCAGAAATGTTAGTTTAAATCGTCAGAAACTCCGATCGGATTTGATAGATTTGGATGGCTTTCGAGAAGAAGATGAAAAAGGAAAAAGATATTCTGCTTTTGTTAGACGGACAAGTCAAAGGTAAGCCTAACGTCTGCTCGCAAAAAAGAAATTTCCCGAATTTTCACGAAATTCGGAAAATTTCTCGGGAGGGGGCGCTCTTTTATCGTATAATTTTCAAATTAATTCAATAATTTCACGTGTTTTCGGATTAATAGGATTTTTTTTCCTCCTTTCTTTTTTTGTCGGCTCTGAAAAAAAGAAAGAGAAATTGATCCGTGACACGTTAAAAAGCGCCTGGATTTAACGCCAAAATCAAATGCTAAATATAACGGATATAACGTAATTCGATTGTCCCCCGATTTTACGTCATATCCTGTTTCTGTCCTTGGATTTTTTAGTAATTAATACGTTGGGAACGGTGACAATTAAAACGTCTCTATCTCCCCGTAGCAGATGTACACCGGAACGTCGTCTCCCTTTTGACTTCCTACCCCGCCTTACATTGCCATTTTTACATTTTATCATATCACATAAAAGGAAAATATACACACACACGTATATATAAACTCTCTACCTGGTAGATTATTTATATAGTATATTTGCTCGCAGACGGGTCAACGGTTATAGTAAATGTGAATGCGAAAATAATATCAGAAACTGGCAATAAACCAAAATTTTCTTAAAGTGACGTGGACAAAGAGAATAAGGCGGATATTGTTACCCTGCCAACCTGTTATGCGAACGTGTTCTGGAAATCTAACTGTCCAACCCACGTTGAGTATCGATCGATTATGGAATGACACACAGACACACACACACACAACAGAGATAGGAAGCAGCGAAATGATACTTGCGTGATTGACTCCGTTTCGCAGACATGATACCGTCGGTCGACACTGAATGTGACATATTACTAATGTTTTGGTTTGATAACCCTCTCTGTCTAGATGATACCGTTTGATAAAATGGCCTTACTGACGGTTTAATGTGTAATTACGGCCGTTTTTCTTTTCTGTATTATTAAAAGAAAGGCATTCGGTGTTGAAAACCGAACTGTTAAATTGTATCCTCTCTAATTTGTAAATGGATAGGATGATGAAGCCGGTTAAACAGTACATCTCTTATGAAAATTAATCCATATTACATTGAGTCAATGAAATCGTCAGTTGTAGGAGGGGAAAAATGTAGAGAAAAAAGATAGGATAGTCGATCCAATTACTCGATTTTTAAAACTTCCGAGCACGTCTCATCAATCATTAAGCTACATATAGGAAAAAGTCTGTTAATGAACCTGCGGTGCCCTGCCGTTAAGCATAGTGAATCTCTGGGCGAATTGAAATCTTCAAACCGGTTACTGTCAACATTTATCACGGCACATTTCAGATCTAATGTCTTGTTACAATCATGTTGATCTCTGGACGCCCATGCAGCATTGTATGAAGACAAAGCGTATCCAATGTGACAATTAAGTCCTGTCATCTTTTGTAATCATACAGTCATTGACACGGCTGTTCTGCGTCCGGTGTACAAAATTGTTACTTCCGTTCTTGTAATCTTATTTTTAAAAAATAATCCCGATTTTTACGCCGTTTAAATACGTCTAACGGCGGTATTTTTCCGTTGGAAGTTTATGTTTAGAAAATTGAAAGGGACGGTGGGTGTCCTATCCGCCATCTGTCTGTCCTCCTGAGCTAATGGGGCTACTCGACTGTTTACAAACGTTGGCGTTTTCCAACTTGTGATGTCTGCATAGTTTATTTTGTTGCGTTATTTTACGATGTAAATGATGGTTAAACGTTTACAGATACATGCTGCAGTATAATCCAAGTATTCTAGCAATAAAAGAAACTGTTTTGTAGTTACACACAAAAAAAAGGCAAACAAGTGGTTTAGTCGCTAAACATAAATTTTGATTTAAAACTTCAGTAAAGAAGAAATGTTATATCTAGAGGGATTGAATGTCGTCGAGTGGCTGATAAAGTTTAGTAAAATGGAAACTCTTTCAGTCAGTTGTTCCCACATGTTACATGCGGACAGAAAAACTATAATGTGTGTCAAAGTTTATCGCACGTATCCTATTAAATTATACTTCTAGAATTGTCAGGCAGTGAAGCTGGAGGCCAGCACACAGTCGGTAGATATGGTTTTGCTATGAGGAAGCCACTGAAAGGTCGTTGCCCTCAATGTTTCCTGAACACACATCGAAAATGATATATTCTCTCATGCTGTATGATTTCATAATATTATCTATTTTGTATAGTGTACTTTAAGTAAAGAGTACTAAACTGCTACGGACGAGAAGCCATAAATGGAAAGCTTTTGTTGGTTTAGAAATCCGATTTTCGTTCGAATCTGTAGAGAATTTAGTTATATAAAAAAGGAAAATATCAAAATTAAAACGGCTTTTATCTGGCCGTGTGTAATCTTTTCAGTCTGAATAAATTAAGCGTAAAATTCCCAGCAAAATACGATCACCTCCTCTTTGTTTTCATAGCACACGAACGACGAATTGGATTTCTCTTGACAAAAATAACCATATTCCGAGAAAAAGGGATGATAGAAAACAAAATAATAAAATTATCGAAAGACGTTATGAAAGATAAAATTGATAGGATGCGATGATGGATAAAGAGGAAAAATGGATGATCCCTGCTGGAAGAGACTGGGAGAGGGAGAATAAACTGAGGAAAAAGTCTTATTGATTTAGAGAGCGCATGAATTAAACTTTACACAATACACAAGAAAATTGCAAATTAAATTATTATTCGATTTTGTTTTTTTGTTTTTGTATTGTCCTATGTGACGCTTAATGTTATAATCGATAAAATTCGTTTATAAAAATCACATTTTAAACGTTATTATAGCAGTAATTAAAAAAAAAAGAGATAGATCTTGAAATGTTTTCGTTTTTTCCTCTTTCCGCTCTGTGGGCACTAAGGGGGCCTTTTTTCTACACCCGTCATGGGTTGGCCAGCTCACAATGGGGAACGATCTTGAAATTTATTTACTGAATAATATCCACGTAGACACTGATTAATTTCTTATTCAGTTGCTGCTAATGTTTTAACACACGAAGGATTTCATAAATTATATACAGACCCAGGATTTAGTTTGTACTAGTATAATATATGATAATGGGCTTGAAATTAAACAAATATATTTTTGTTGGTAGAAAGATTTTATATCTTAGAGCTGACTATATTATACATATGGATAGGAATTTAGTGTTAAAATTTAAAGAAGAATTCGGAAAAAATTTTATATTTGCATTTATAAATATTGTTAATGTATTCAACTGAAAGGCTTTTGTCTTCCATTATTCTCTCAATTTTTAAAGGATTATTTATAACATCGATTTGAAATTTTGAAAAGTAAAACCATAATTTTGTTGTTTTATTACTTTTTATATCTTAGCAACACTTTTATTTTATTTTTTTAAATACACACGTTATCTTGTTCCGTTTGACTTTTGCTTTTAAATATAACAGCTTTAACAGGATCAGGATCTTCACTTTTGGAACTTGAGTCATGTTTCTATTATTGTCGATATTTGTAACTTCTTTCTAATATTAAAAGAATATAAACCGTTTAGAATAGACATGTTTGTGCTGTTAGATAGGACATAAATCCTCTCTTCGTAGCCGTACATTTATATATAATAGATAATAAAAGGAAAACTATGATTATGAGGAAACTTTTACTTAATTCTATATTGGGATGTATGAGTTGAGATCTATGTAATTGAAATTGTTAAATGCTGTCTAGTTCCTTAATATTATTTTCCTTTTAGCGTTAAAAATTCATAATGTAAGAAAGAATAAATGTATTTTGTATAAATTTTACGTGTTGATTATAGTTTGACGGTCAATTGCGTATGCAGTGTTTTTTTTTTTTTTACATTTTTCTACTGTTTTAAAACGTGAACTGTACAGAAATAAATACACCAGTACTGTACATTATATATAGGGAAAATCAATAAGATTGCGTCATTGTTTTCTTCTCCGTGTTTAGTTTGAATTTTAATAGAATGTTTCTTGACATAATTGGCGACCTTTATCACGTTTCGGAGCGTAAATGCATGCTTTAATTCAATAGTTTTGAAACAAATCCATTAACCGATTTCGTGTCCGGACTTTATGAATTTTTAAAATTCTTTGTTCGCTCAGAAGAATGAAATTCGCGCATAAAAATCGAATTACTTTTATGGATTTTTTTGTGTGTTTTAAGTAAAAAAAAAAGAAGCAACTAAAATCAATCTTTAATCAGAAATTTCACTTAATGCATTTATTTTTCTCAAATATACCAATGCTTTATGACTGGTAGAAAAATAAGAAAAATAAAAATCATTCTTGCATCATTGTATTAACAAGAATGAGAAAACAAAAGACTTTGTTAATATTTTTGAATTAAATTATTTCACAATCGACGAGATAAAATTTTTTTAAAAAACTAATATAAGAAATATTTACTTGTATTATCAACAATAAAGAAAAATATATATAACTTTACATTCCTTTTTGAGTATTGGAGAGCAGAGTTCATATATAAAATATGTTGCAAACTCGATTTATGGATACATATGTAAAGCATCATGCAAAGGAATATTTTTATACTAGGAAATAAAAATATAAATAACGATCGTTCTTTACAGTTTTGAATTTTTATTATATCAATATTTAATATTTTAACAGCCATTTTAAAAATATTTGAAAGTATCAACATGTTTTACTTGGCTTAAAATTGTTTTGATAGATTACTACAGGAGAGAAAAACAATGGTTACAGTTTGATTGTTACCGGGAAAACCACACCTGCTGCATTTTTAAAAGGTCGAATTGATATTCAGATGAAATCTTTTCACATCTGAAAATAGTAAAGACCTTGAAATTCTGCCCACGTTACTTTCATAGGTGCGAAAGGTTGCCCTTGATATTCGTGTCGCACTTAACGTCTCTCAATAAAGACTAAATAATATGTTTGTGTGTTTTAAATTGTTTAAAGATGGTAAACTCGAATGGCTTTTGAACTCTTCTTGTTTCATCAGTGACTTCATTAGATTGTTCCAATCTTGCTGCATCCGGAGACAGCACGGACTCGTCTTTCACTTACTATTTATAGCAAATGCAATGACTGTCGTTGTGAGTCAGACACATTCTGTTTGTAAATACGGTTACATTGAGTTCGCCGTGTCATCATTTTTCTTTCTAGTAAATATCACACGTTTTAAATTCTGTTAATTTAATTCGTTTGAAAACGTTAATAATACGATCGATTTTAAACAAGACGATGATAAACTAATTGCTTATCACGTGATAAGAGGCCTTTTAAGAGCTAAGAAGACATCGTAGGAAACACTAAGCACTCCTTATCATTGTTGTATTACTTTCAGTAGCTCAGAGCAGAGAGTTCCCATCCTCCAACTGACCTTTTCTTGCCTAAAGTAGCCGTGGCACTCTTTGTAGAGGAAGCTTTTCTCCTCCCTTTACATTTCTAGTGTTGGGTGCCAAAAAAGCTTTCTGTCAAATGATTTAGAAATTTTTTTTTCTTTAGGTAGAACGAACGATTATATTTTATCGCAGTTTATGATCCATAAACTTCGAATATTTTCTGTCCCTGTTATAAGATTAGCGTCGTTCTTATATGTTAAAATATATTTTATGCTCTAGTGAGCAATTAATAATGGAGGATGTAAATTATCAACTTCATTTAACCAGAAATGAGCAATTGATCATTCATTCTCTTCCAGGAATGGTTTGTCATGTAATTGTGGCATAACGTTGGCGGATGAGTTAAGAAAAAAAAGGAACAAAACTGAAAATTATTCATCTACATTATAACTAATGCATCTTCTACATTATCTCTCTCTCTTTTTTTTATTTTTGAAACCCTTCATCTTGTCAAATTTGACACAATAAAAGTAGTTTTTGAAGTCGATTCTTCTGCATTTTATGCTCTGAATATATATAAAAAGCTGTCAGTTGTTTTTTTTTTCCATCACTTTGTTCTCTTGGTTTGCCAGTGATTCATGTTCCTCGATTTTGGTCTCCTTAACGGCACATTTATCACTATTATTAACATGCTTGAATCCGAGTCTTACTCCCGCTTAAACCGCAAACCGATTTTCTTCTCGCAATAACGATTGCGAGATTGCAGAAATTTTAGATAAGAATACTTCTATATATCTGTATTATAATCAAAGTAATCCTGATGTTCTGCCAAAACGGCGATGACACTAAAAAAACCCTCCAAAAATGGTCGGTATAATTGGCAAGACGTGTCTTTTCTTATAAACCAATGATTCACGAGCCCCTAAAATGTATCGGATATTTAAAAAGTTTGGCGTGTTTATAACTAGCGGTTGAATTTTTCAATTTAGGCTGCATTAGTCACAGATAATTAAGTTCGTGTACGGCGAGGTCATGACTTATGTCCACCCGCGAGCGTGTTGAAATCGTCACGAAGTCTTTTTTGCAGCTTCATCCGCCGTAAATAACGGGACCGTCTTAGAGATAAAAGCTGTGTTGAAAAATTTAATTTATGATTATAAATCAGCGAGATTTTATAAGACTTCGTAGCAAATAAAGGATTTGTTTGATTTATAAAATAATCCCAAGATGGCAGCACTTTCTACACCGGCCATCATTTCCTGAATGACAATCCAACCTTGACATCTCGGTTTTCTTCAGGCTACAGACGTAACAAATTATTTTACCTTTGTTAAGACATCCATCGGTTCATTTCGTATTGTACTTTTGCCTCTCCCTACCCAAGTCCCATCCACGGTGGTTCTACGGCCATATCGATTTACATAAATTACATTTGTGTAAATTATGTAGATAATAATATTATTTTTCAAGATGATTTATTTGAACTTGGAGATAGTTTGTTTTCTTTCGCAGCCACCAAACCACTTTAAGAACCCAGCCGATGAGTGGCAATGATCGAACGTCGTTCACTGACTTCTTGCCTCTTTTATTGTTTAACCATTCAACACATCTGCCTCTTACATGCTTATAGATGATGTACATACAATACATATCGGTTTAGCTAAATAATCTCGAATACAATTATTACATCCTGGTTCAACATATGTTCCTTGACCTATATTACTTTGTAGTCTGGTTTGCATTAGCCTATATATACATAAACTTTATAAATGTATATTTTTATCATCCTTCACACACTATGAAAGAACAGGTGAATATGAAGATCTGTTAAACAATTGTCAGAGATTATAGAATTAGCCTATATCTTTATCTGGAATTATTTTCTTTTTTGCTTTTAAAACACAAAATCCTTCTATTTTTAGAGGAAACAAACAAGCTACAAAAGGTAAATATTGTGTAAGGAAATGGGATTAAGGTTTGGCTTTGAATCATTCTTAAATCTTCCTACCAAGAATAAGATTATTCTGTGAAATTGCCTACTTGAGAAGGAAAATAAAAAAAATCCTATTCAAAACTTGAGTTATGTCACATATATATTACTCGTCACGGCCTTGAAACGTAAATTTATTACTTAAAAATATTTATTATTTTATTGTAAGAAATGGTGTGTACATTCTTCATTTCTAATAAAAATCTGGAATTAAGTGGCTTGTAGAAAATTTTAATTATTTTTTAAAGGTTTTTACGGTTAATTTTATGAATTGAATAGCAAATTTATTGAATGAGAATTTTTATGCTTGTACTCTTGAAAAGATTAACTTTAAATTTGTATATTTTGTTTGCATATAATTCGATAACCTTGACAATCGATTCTTTTCTGTAATTTTATCTCTCCTACATTTACTAGCGCTACTTGTGACTGTAATTTAAAATGTTTTATCTATATATACCAGTATATAATAGTTCTTTAATACTTTAAATTTTTAAACAGTACGTTGTTAAAGTAAATTGAATTTCAGTAGAAGTAAAATTACTTATTTCAATGTTTTGTTTAGTTTTAGTAATAGTGTTTTGTTTGACATTAATCGTATGAAATATTAAATCAAATTTCTTTTGTTTGTTTATTTTTTTAAATAGATTATAGCAATTTATACTTGTTGACACACGACATTTTCTCAGTATAACATCTAAACAAAAACATTATCAGTCTAAAAATAGCGATGTAAACGAAATTTCAACAAAGATAAAATGAAATATATTAATCGTAGGTATATCTGGTTAATTATTATGATAATTTTTCGATGAAATTAATAATATTAGTTCATTTTGCCACTGAAAAGTTTCTTTAATTAATTAAAATTCCCATCGACACAACATAGAATCTTTACTAAACATCATAAATTCTCCATCTAAGAAAATATTTTACATGGAATTAAATTTATTTTTGAAATTGGTAGGTGGTCCCTCGCCTTTTAAACACTTGGTAATTTTAATTCTGTAGTTCACTTACAATAAAACGCATTAAAAACCATAATATATAACATAGTTAATTTTATGGCTTTTGTACTTTGTCTGTGGCAAAGTATAACCTTACATCCCCGTCTTCGTATTTGTTTTTTAAAGATAAACTTTTTAAAAAAAAAGAACTTTTCCCCTGACATGGAACCATTGTTAATGGCCGTGCTAAGAGTGGGTCATTCATAAATTTCCCTTCACTGACAGCATTACTGCTGCGAAGGCAGTTTGGCCTGTAGTGTCAGTACTACATCCCTAAATTTCTCTTCAGTTGTTAGAATTACTTCTTAGCGGGAAGAAATGAGCTACTTACTGTTTTAGTAATTGCCAGGTTAATTAGTTTCGTCTATCCTTAACTGTTAATGGTTCGATTCAGCAGAAAATATCATTAGGAATTGATCGTGTCTTCAAAATACTTAATTGAATGAAGTTTTTAATTAACGAGTTTCCAATTTTCTTGACGTCATTTCGAAGGTTTTTCTAAACTCTCTTACACGTTTTAATTTCCCCAAGAATTTCATTAGTGTATTCCTCTTATGTAATTATTGTTTTAAGTATCGATAATTTAATTTTACTGAAAGAATAAATTGTAAAATATATAAGACTGTGAAATATACTTTACAAAATGTCAATCTTTTCAAAAAATTTTCTGAGTAAATAAAAAAAAAAATTCGTGTTTAAAGGATGATGTCTTTCACATCCTTATCGCTTATGGCTTGCAGCTGTTAAGAGAGAATTGGAAAAAAAAAATTCCACAAAAAAAAAAGAAGGCATTTTTTCTGATTGCGTGTTTAAACCCATCTTTCTAACTTGTTCTTTCTGTAAAAAAAAAATAGTGTCATTAGGTCTTTGATAAATAGGTTAAACTCAAGTTGGACACTAAACCAATAGATTTCTGAACATGTATAAATATGAATAACAATAAAAAACTGGATTGTATAATGTGATTCATAACTACAGAACTTGCATAGAATTTTTAATGCACTTCTAGAGGAAAAAAAAGTCTATAAGTAATATATATTAATGAAAAGAAACAAATATAGACTAAAGTGACACTAATAGCCGTAATGATATATGCTTTTATTATTAAACTACTTGTATTAATATTATTATTATTTTTTTTTTTACCTTAAAATTATTAAAATTTTTATAATATTGCTCATATGCAGATTTAATCATTTAGAAAGCATTATTTGCTCTCTCTCCTTTACACTTTATGCAATTTTCTTTTCTTAATTTTGCATTTTTAAAATAATCTTCCTGTTTTCTGAAAGTAGATTTTTCTACTTAAAAAAAAAATAAGAATAATAATAAATAAAAAAGATTTTTCTTAGAAGTTAAGAAAGTTTATAGCCTTTGACAGATTATTTTTATTTTGTTGGAAAATTCTTATAAACAGATATTAAATATCTTAACATTAAAAAAAAATAAAAGAAAATGCTTGAAAAACAGTGAAGAAGTGGGAAATGTTTGTAAAAATAATAGTTTTAGAGCAAACTTTCTATAAATTGAGTAGTAGTTTATATATATATTTATATAAGAACTGTTATTTTGTTTATGACAGAAGTAGAATCTTACTCTAATTAAATGAATGGAAAGATAAGTAACTTGATAACATTTGTATAATTTCATATAGTAATTTATATCAAATTTGTGTGGAAAAAAAAAATATAATTTACTAATAAAATTTCCATTATTCCAATGAATAAGAAAATTGATCTTACTCACTGTTTACATTTCTGATATTATTATTTATTTATTTTTAAATTGGGGAGTTGAATCACACAAGCTAACCTTTATCTATTCATCTATGATTACATATAACATCCCAGCTTAGCTAGTTAAAATTATGATATATGTTTGTTTAGTATCCATTAATTTTTTTATTATATAAATGACAGTTATGATATAAAGTTAAGATTAAGACGATATTTAGTAATTTTCTTTCGACTCTATTCTGAATTTTATCGCTTTATTTATAAAAAGAAAAGCGCCGTTTTAGTTAATTATAGAATATTATCGCTTTATAAATTAGATAAATGTCAGAAATTATAAACACGAAACGTAAGTTTATCTAATGATTTTTATGTAACTAAGCGAGCCTTAAGATTCTTTATACTGTTCTATAGCCTTTTATAATGTTTATTTAGAGTCTAAAAATGTTTTACTGTTGCCATATTGCAAAATTTGTTAACCATATGCTTCGTGTCCTTCGTACCTATCGTGAAGACTTGACTCACCTTTATATAGCTTATCATACACGTGTCTGGCTTGGGACTAGTTTTTAGAATACGTTGACGAATTTTACTTTAAATTTAATAAAACTAACTTTAAAAAAATAATTAATTATTATTATTATTATGATTACTTTAGTAATTAGACGCAGTAATTACGTGAAATTGGTAGGTGGTCCCTCGCCTTTTAAACACTTGGTAATTTTAATTCTGTAGTTCACTTACAATAAAACGCATTAAAAACCATAATATATAACATAGTTAATTTTATGGCTTTTGTACTTTGTCTGTGGCAAAGTATAACCTTACATCCCCGTCTTCGTATTTGTTTTTTAAAGATAAACTTTTTAAAAAAAAAGAACTTTTCCCCTGACATNATATATATAACGTCTTGAGTCTTGCCCAGTTTTCTCCCTAGCTTTACTGTAAATTGAGATGACATCTGTCTTGAACTGTCCGAACCTATCTTAACGGTTACTGCACGGATACAACAGTTCTTTGTCAATAGCTTGACAACGACGAAAGGAAGAAAGATTGTCCAATAGAATTTTAGTAGAGAAGTTCGTTTACAATTACTTTCTACCTAACTCCCACCCTAATTACATCTGCATCTATATAATAATCTCACGGTTTAATAATAATAATATATGAGAAAGCGGAGATCGTTGACCTTTATAGAAACATCTGCTAGTAATCGTGGCTTTTCAGATTTTTTTTTTTCTTTTAGGTTCCGATTTTCTGCCTGAATCCGATAAAGTGTTTCGTGTGATGATTGTTACCGTAAGAATTCGCTTGTTTGATTCCCTTCGTGACCGACTAGTAATTACTCATTGCACAGTACCGGTAAAAATCACGTGGACGTGTGTGTGTGTGTATGTGCACACCATTGTTTGACGCTATCGGATCTTTTGTTTTCCTTTCTAGATAAGTTAGAAAATGATAAAAGAGTTTCTGCTAAGAAGATACACCGGACAAATTGTAAATAAATTGGAGAAGGTCTCGCCTTACTTCTATTACCGGTAGCGAATTCTAAGAAAGTTGAAAATGGCAGGGAGAATTCTTTAGTTTCTCGTGTTATTTTAAACCGTCGATGATGATTTAAAATAGCGAAAAAACATAATTGAGTTACGTCTTTTCCCCCTCCCCCTCTGCCCGGTTTAACTCTCTCGATAATACTAATATGGCATTTAGACGTCACGTAAATTAATTTTAATGACGTCAAATTTCTCTTTCAATAATACGTCAGAGAATTCACTTAAAACTCCTTTTCGGTTGCCCTCTTGAATATTTTATTAATATAACAACGACCAATGGCGATGAGAATATCTGTTTGGTGGTGTAATTAAGTCCGTTTACGTCACCGTCGTGTGGAGAGTTCCGACGATAAAGGAAACGCGACTGTGAACACTTTTTCTTTGGTTCCGTTCGATGTGTCATTTCCCATGGGAATTGCTAAGAATACAGAACAACTGGCGAAATTCTAACGTTGCGTAAGTGATATATTAGTTTTAAATAGGTTATTTTTTTAAAATATTTCTTTAGTAAATATTGTCGCCACACTCGATCAATGGTCAAGTATTCCATCACGTAATCTCACCAAAATGTAAATGACGTGGTTATTAAAGAAACATTTCGAGTTCTTTCGTATTGAATAACCAGGTGGATAATGTATCCGAGCAGCTGGTTTGTAACACGTATAGAGATTTACACACCTGTATCTTCTTTTTTTTCTCCGTTTCCTCCCCTCCCTTCTTCCATTTCGTAGGAGGGAACTATGGTCGAGATTGAATTCCATGCTATCTAACAATAAATAACATTGAGGCCTTTCAGTAGACAGGTTTTTTATCTTATTTTCACTCTCTCCATCTCACTTTATTAATATAATTTTATAATATTAAGTTATTTATGTGTTTAGATTTATATTTAGTGATATGTGCTGGAATTTTTACTTATGATTTCTCCTTTTTTTTTTTTTCTTCTTTTTCTTTTTTAGGTAAGTTTATCCTTCGTTACTTCATCTCTAGAGGGCATGACATCTTTGGAGATAGCAGGTAACCGATAAGAATGATATACAATTATCAAGAGGATGTTTAAAATTTATGATGTCGATCATTAGACGGGCTTCCTGTCAATAATAATTTCTCGGAGAGAGGGATTTTTATGAGAGGGAGAAAACACGATGATCTATTGATCGGAATCATGTTTTAAATCAGTTCTGTCATTAAATTCTGATTTAAAATATATATAAGCACGTGATTAGTGTACATTGCCTATTTAAATGTGATAAACTGGAGAAGAATAGGATTAATTCTCCCCCCGGTTGTCATCTACATTTTGCTGCTAGAAGTGGAATTAACGTGACTGGATTTTTTTTCTTCTCTTATTTTTTATTCTCTTAATCATTGTTAGTAGTTACCCTTTAAAATGCCCCCAGAGAAGATTGATGACGACAAAGATGTGACAAAATCGAGACCATTATAAGACGTAAAGGATATTTTGCAATATATACTCGTCACGAACGCATCAATCTTACCATTGGCAATCGCATCACCTAGAAATAGTTATTTAAACTGGCGAAACGAGATAGGAAATTCAGTCATCTTATGAAAGAAATGTCATTGACTTTCGATTCCATAAGCGAGCTAGGGTCTATCTTTTGCCGTATTGATCGTTTTTTTTTTTGCCTTTAATAAAAAAAATACACATTATCTCGAAATATTCATTTATATTTAAGTAAATCTTATAAAATATTAATTCGGTGGAATTTTTTTTACACAAGTTTTCTGAGAAAAGTGTAATTTAACGTGTAAAAAAAATAGGAAATGGTACACCGACGATCCATCTCTCTGCTGACATTTTGAAAGAAAAAGTTCATTTTGAATCACTGCCGCACGCTGTAGAATCTAAATTATCTTTGTAATGATTTACCTCATAAAATTTACAATCTTCAACTAAAATGTTATCGATAATAAAAATTTATAGATAGTACTTATCTTGTTATATTTATTATTAAAAATACATACCTGGATTTTTTTTTTAGATTTATGGACATAAACGGTAATTACTATTTATCGATGGATTCTCCTTATATTTTATAACCCCCTTTCGAGTAGTCTCTTTCTTTCTTTCTCTCTCTCTCTCTCTTCCATATCTTTAGTCTATGATTAGAAATTTAGTTTCAGATCAAGAGGCAGAAATGTTTGCTTAATTTAGAAAAGGACAGCTGTTATTTACGCTAGATTTGCTTTTATATTTCTAAGAAAAGTTACGGATATTTAGAAAATTTGTAGCTAATGTTGCGTGGTACGTATGAGAATTCGGAATAAGCAATTAAACGAAATAGTCTGTGCAGTTTTCTATGAAGAAAAACGAAATTTCGGGAGCGTATGGTACGATCAAAGTTCGAAGTTCAAATAATTTTATTCAAAGAGGAAAGTCTGTTTCAGAGACTTAACCCGAGATGATCAAGTTCAAGAGGAAAGGCAATAAAACAAGTTCAGAATAAGTATCAGCTTGAAACCTATCAATTACCCTATTAATATTCAGATATTTTGGGATGGGAAGTTGATATGAATTTTTTAAAATTTAGCAGCTACAGCAGGTGATTATCAGTCGTAAGCTCGTATATTTCCAAGTGTTATAACTTTTAATATTCAGTTTTTGTTGTTGCTCGAGTTTTAATTTTTCCTTCTGTATTTTCAGAGGTGTAATTAAGTGATAAATTATATTTTCATAATTTCTCTGATTAATATGCAATCCCGCTTCCGTTGTTGATGAATTATTTATGCGAAAGTGAATTATTTGTTAAGTTTTACTTCGTTATTATTAATTTTAATACGTACGCAAAGGAATAGTAGATATACGAGGATTTTTCTTGCATAATTAATTTTATGGTTGTAGCCTGTATATATTTTTTTTTAATTTAAATATTTGGCCCTCTTCCAGAGCTTGGGGATATTGAAGAGAGAAAAAAAATCGCAAATGTCACACGAAACATATTTGGAATAATAAACAAATGTATAAATAGGTTTTATAAGTAATGTTAACGAATGTTTATCGATTTATGAAAGTGTTGAGAACGATATGAGGGAGACTAAAGTGATGAATTGTCAGTTTGTATCCATTATTCTTTGCTTAGTTGAAGCTTCTGGAAGGTATCTATCTATCTTACTGTTAGATAGAAACTTATGGTGCACCGTGATGCACTTATGGGTGTTTAAACAGCATAGATTCTGTTACGTGATATAACTAAATCAGTAGAGTCAATATTAAAAAAAAAGTCTTTGATTGTCTGATAAGAAAGTTATTCTCATTGTATTGAAACGGCTTATCACCTTCTTTTTTGGATTTTTTGGCGAGCGGACAAGAAATAAATTTCTTCTCAAACTGAGAGTTGAATGAAAGAATAGAATGAAAGGAATGAGGAAAAAGTTTTTTAGATTAGATTATAAAATATATCAAGATTTATCCTTTAATAATTTCGATACTATTGGAGAGTCGTAATCAGAGCAAGTAAGTGGTAGAAGATAATTAACCGTGGCTTAGATAATGGAGTAACGAAAGGAAGAATTTTAGAAAAAAAAATTAATGAGTTATGCTTACAAATTTCACTACGAAATAGAGCAGATTATTGTTTAGTTTAATTATTAGAGCATATTTCAGTTCTAATCTCCATAAAAGTGCTAACATCACGAATAAGACGTTAGATCTGATTATGTATAATTTTTCCTCTCTATATATATTTTTTTAAGTTTGCAGTTGATAAAATGTTATATCTGCTGAAATTTTTATCAGAGACAGATCCATTTACTGAAGGCCAAAAACAACAATCTAAACTGGAAAAACATCTGCGAAAGACAGGTGCTAAGAGTTCAGAGAAGAAAAAGAACATCGCAACTTTAACCATGTTGTAATTGTAGAAAAAAAAATTAGATTTTTCTGTTTTAAATCCTTTCTCTCCTTCTTCTTCATCTCCGCCTCCTCCATCTAAAATGCTATTTTGTTTCGGAATTCGCGATAAAGTAACTGATAAAAAGTTGATGAATGTGATTACAGAGAACGATAGGATATTAAACAATCAAAATATATATATAACTTGTTAAAATACACGTTCTCGCAGTTAAATATTGCCATAAAAGTTACCTTTGCAGTTAATTTAGCTGCAGGTAAAGAGGTACTAGTTAACTTGACATCGGCTTAAAAGTTCGTCACGATGCTGAATACAGACATCAGAATTTTTAGTTCACTTATATGGAACTCTGAACTATATCTAGGAGAGTCGATATAGTTTTTAAACTATGATTTAAATTTTAAAAAAAAGAATCAGTGCCTCCTCCTCAGAATACGAAGATGTGATAAATTATAGGCTCCGTCTTCATCAAGAATATTAACCCAATTGCATAAATCAAGATAATTATCCTTATTAAAAACTTAATTAATCAAAAATATGTTTATCTTATGATCCATTTCCTTGTAGTTTCAGTCACAATAGATTTTTTGCAGTTTATTTCAAACGCTAGAGTTAAAGTTTTTAACCAAATTTAACTGGATCCATGTCAAAATATAGGTTTAACCTTTAGAAAGAAGGGTGAAACGGTTTTTAAAGCTTCATCCTTTCCCTAAATTTCCTGTCATATGCTTTTAAAAAAAAATGTTAATTTGTCAAGATTATTCTGCCCTTTATCCATTATTTATTTTGACTAGGAAAAACAAATGTAAAATGTCTCTCTAATCCCCCAAACATCGGGTCGTAACAGAACGATCGTTCATTGTCAAATGAAATGGGATAATGATCCATTAAGATAATTACGTTGATATCACATATAATTGGTATTAAATATTTATCCGTAGAACAATAGCGTGTTACATTGTTAGAAAGAGTAGCCCCAGTCTAGATCTCGCGCGCCTGTACCGGATTATAACCCGCGCCTGACTTGGAAATTGTTATAACTGATGAGATCTCGGTTGTTCTTTATCTTTTTACCAGACGTTTTCCAGGTTTATTAATGTAATAACATCCTCGAGAAACTTATTCAGTCAAGTGCAGTGACAGCAAATCGAAAAAGGAGGTCAAAGGAAAAGTCACTCTTCTCGAATCGATACGAATGTAAAACGTGGTCGCCCTGGGACAAACGTGAAGGTAAAGTTTCGACAGCGAGCGAACTTTTTCAAGGTTAAAGTCAACGTTCATTCGTGGAATTGTTAATAGTTCTGCCCCATTTGCCTATCAATCGGTTCATCTGTTTTTCTTTCTTTTTCGATCATTGAAACTGGATTTGGGACCACCACTCGAAGTTACGCGGCTTTCGGTTTTATCTCCCTTTAAAACCGACTAATCTGCAGCGTAACGTAAACTTCGTTATACGCAAATTACGGATCGATAATCTTAAATTAATCGGAGTGACGATTTAAGCGAAATTTAGTGTATTAAAACACTTGAAATCCCGGCGAACTACCGTGCCACCGTGTTTGTTTTCCCGCAAATTCCTCACTAGTTCCGTCACGTGACCTGTACCACGTGGTTGCCAGGCTGGTTGGTTAGTCCATCTAGCAAGTCGCGCCATACAGCGTTGGTTGTCTTAACGTGTTGGTTATTGTGCTTTTTTCCCCCACTGATGGACGTGAATAGAGCTTCGTTATGGATAAACCCAGACTACGCCGGACAGGAACTTTAAGGAGATCTTCTTTTTATAACCGTGAGTAGACGTTTGCTTTGGTTATTAGTAAAAGAATCGCTGTTTTAAAAAGCTAACCCATCAGTCGTCGTCGCCGATCAACTGACACGGTAACGTCTTCCCATCTTGTTTTTTCCCCCTCCTCGTCGCCTCTGCTCGTTTAGGTTTGTTATAATGTTAAAAACATCGCTACATACAAGGCATACAAAACTAAGTTAGGAAACAAACAGGATGTAAGCAAGTTGAGTAACCGTTGCAAATCTTTTTTTTCTCCTGTATTTTTGTCTCATTTAAATCCATGTATGTAAATAACGACGGAAGCCGATAGCATAATTATCTTTTGTCTACATGCAATCTTACCTGAAACTCGTCAGCGCATCTTATTAAACTACTATAACCTCGGCTGAATTAATTAACTAAAATAGTAATCTCTAGAATGGCTTTCTTCTCCCCCTTAACTGAATGCACGCCAATTAACTAGTTTCAATGTAGCTTTTTAATAGAGATCAAGTGCCTTATTAAGGATGGTAATACTAATAAAACGGCCAAAAAAAATGGTGGCACGCAGGTTTAAATTTATTTTAAAAATAGGAGGGTTTTATTCTATGATAACCGGGCCTATAAAAGTTTAGACCTATTTCCTTCGAATTGCTGATTTAGATCTAATGTCATTGTCTAATTCAGCCGAAAATCATTAAAGACAAAACGGAAATCAACAGATGTAGGTCAAAGATACATTATCATTATTTTCGTCAGTTAAATATCAAACTCCTTTATTGAGAGATCTGCGTGTTTACTTTAGGCAATATTACTCCGCTGGATGTATCGAAGGTTTTAAAAATAGTCCGAATTTTTACTTCAAACAGGTATTTTTTCCTTCCCCCGTAGCAAAGGATGTGCAAATATATTCTGCAATATGGGATATCCTGCCATTTAAACTTTATAAAAATCCCAAAATAATAAACGTATCGAAGGGAAGCGTTTTATATAGATTATTGCCAATAAAAAAACATGTACGAGTAGAATATATCCGAGGAATATATTTACATTTCGTTTTATCATAAGAGTTTTATTCTTCGCAATACGACCTTCGTAAATTTGATATCATTTTTATAATAATCCGATGTGTATCGCTCTTTATCTGGATACCATCGGATATCTTGGAGACGTCACCATAAAATGAGCCAAGGTTGGTTCGTCTTCGTGATTTTAAGTAATAAGATAGTATACCCTGTTATGTATGCATATCGTATTATCCCTCATACCTACTCTGACGTCCTTCGAATTCCTGAGCTATTGTAGAATCTCGCATTTAGATGCCCCGGGCATCCATGTTTAACACGCTTCCATCCTCCACACGATGCCAGTAAAAAAAGAAAAAAAAAAAATGTTAAACTGTTAAACCATCTTTCATTGTGTCGATTAAGTTAAATTATTCAAAACGTCTTTGTGAGTCACCATTCGAGATAGCAAACATTCTATCCATCTCGACACTACGGCCTTCATCACTTCTCCATTTAGAATCAAGGGAGGAATAATGCGATTGTCGTGTATAGAATTCAAAGAATTGGAAATTATCAGTCGTTATATTATATTTTTAGTAGGAGTTTAGTGTGAAGATGTGTTAACTTTCACCGGCGTATAACAAAGTCGGAGGAAGACCTGTTATATATATTTATATGTATGAGTGTTTCCTCCCCGAACAGCTGCTACTATGTGATAAATCTTGAAAACAGCGGACTCGCCCCTCGTCGTGTTCACTGCGTTGTGTCGAATTGTGCACTCGAACGTAGGAGGGGGGAAAAACTATATAGTTTTAATAGCGTCTCATTTTTTCTGATATTAAGCAGACAATAGAGTAGTTACTATTCTCTGGCCTACATTGATGGGTTTAGTACAGGAAGACAGCAGTTCATTCACCTTTAGTCGTCTCACGTCACTGACTCGTAACCACAAAATTTGCTTATTTTTGTCTCCTCTCTAAATATTCCCGTGAGTCATTTTTTTTGTGATTTCTCCAGCCCTTCTCTAACAATACCAATTGGTGCACGCTAAACGCAAATTAATTACCTTGTATTAAGTTGTTACCATTATGTAAAAAGTCGGTTATCTGGAGGTTAAAATGGCAGACGGCTATAAATTATCCAATGGAAAAGTTGATAAGACGTCCTCTTTGGCACTCACGCTGCTACTTGGAAAGATTCGAGCGGAGGACCATCTTCTCTGAGGTCATTGGGTCGTTGGCAAGAATGTCCTAGAAGTGGATTTAAGGTAAACTCTTAGCGTGTGTAGTTAACTAGACGCTACTGGATTTTTTTTTTATATTTTCTACCTCGATGGCGTGACTGGGAATGCAGGTGATGGTTGGTAGCACCTGCCTCGTGTCCGTTTTATTAGACAGCTGTTGCTTACGTGATGCGCGATTTTGAAACAATATTAGGATAAAGTCGTCTAGGGCAATAAAAAACGCCCATAAAGGACAATATTCGTTAATCCTCCTTTCTTCGCACGCATTAATTCTTAAAACATATGTGGGTAAAAAAAAAGTGTTCCCGTCACTTCTACAGTAACAAAGGATTGGTCTGTGGACGGCCGTAAAATGCGCTTTTCCCATAGTAAAGCCATCTGTTGGACGAAAGGAGAAACATATTATTAAAAATTATGACAAATAAACTTTTCGGTTTCTCAGCCGCTCGAATAAAATAAAATAAACACAGCCCGTTGGAAGTTAAATACGTTGTTATTCGCTAATTGCAGCGTGTGTACCAAATGAAAAGCGATAAAAGAATGGGGGGAAGTAGAGGAAATGGCTGCCGAACACCGGAAATGGGGGGCGCCAGTAGAACACAGACGTTTTGAAAAATAAAAGATGTCCTCCGATGTCGGAGGTCAACGGTGATGGTCGTCTTCCGGAGACGATTCCATTTTGGTCCCGTGCGGTGCTAGTAATAGACGAGTATAGACTGTTCCCTTACAATGAGGCGGTCGGATGCCAATGAAATGTACTGGATGTGGGTCTCTAGCAATGAATCATCACTTTGTGTTAATGATAGACAAACAGTTACCATCGTTTCTTCCACCATAGCGAATAATACTGTTTAAGAGATCGGCATGCGGACTATGTGTTGCTGAATTAACCGCCACCGTCCCATTGTGTACAGAAAAGCCCAGTTTTTCCACTCCAAGGTCAAGTTTTCTCTAAGCTGGGAAGCATCTCGCATTATGTTTTCATGTGTTAACTGCTTTAGATGCGTGATGCGATAGCCTACTTCGTTTTCTACCAAAATAATGATCCTAACAATGGCTTGCTGGAATCCACCTTTAGAAATGGATTGGGCAGGTAGGAACATCAACGTTCGATTCTCTTTGTTTTAAAGCTTTTCCTCCCTCCTCGCGTGTGTCATACTTTTTTTTCCGCTCTCCTCCCAGTCGAATGACTTAATCAAATATGCGAATCTTCGATTTTTTTTTGTATTGTTAAGAGTGTAGATTCGCCATTCTCCTATTTTGTATCATTCTAATGACTCTAGAAAGTGAATTAGAAGCTTGGGTAGCCATCCCCGTCAGCTCTAACGCCATAGGAAACGAGATAAATTCGCGATAACACCAGCTTTATTTTCTGAATGTTTGCTTTGCGCCCTTCAAAATTCAAAGCGTTGTTTACTACGTCGGTCTCTTATGTTTATTAATGAGAACACGGGCTAAAAAACAAGCCAGGGAATTCGTTTTTTGTACAATTATACGTGATATTTATTTTAAAATTGATGTAGATAGTTGCATACGCAATTGTGGTCATTTGCGAGATTTGGATCACTGCCAGGTTGACAGTGGCTGAATGGTTTATTTTTAGAACGGTTAATTTCATGACAATAATAATATTTAAGATGCTATATGACCTATCTACAGCTCATAATTCTGTCTTCTCTATGTTACTAGTAACTAAACTTCATGGCCAATTATGTTTATACTTCGTTTTAATTAATTTTTAGAAAAGGAGAAGAAGGGGGAAATAATAATAACCCAAAGTCGAGTAAACAAATTAATTGCTATGTTTGTTATGTTATTGGATCGTTAAATTAAAACGTTGATCGCTAGAGATAAATTTGACAATTATTTGGCATTTTAGTTACGTTTTAGATATGTTAGAAATGTAAAAATAGATTTAAATTTAAATGAAAAATGTTATATAATATTTGGAGACTTTACAATTTTTTTGTTTTTTGTTTTTGGGGTTCCTACAATGACTTGTAAAAAGGATCTCAAAGTTACATTAAACAGTTTCTCTGCCAAAAACAAAGATGTGTTTTTATATCTTTTGCTTTTTTTGTTTGGTACGGTCATTGATTTTAATTTAAAATATGGTTGGCTGCATAAATTATATGCTGTGAATGTACAGGAAAGAGATTAAAATTTTCCATAGTTTATCTCAGATGTAGTATAAATTTATTTCTAATTTCTATATAATTTCTAATAAATTTCTATATAATTTAAATATATTAAAAGTTAAAAAATTTTTCCAGTTTTTCTTAGTAATCTATATTGAAATTTAAGAGTTCTTTGGCTTATTTATAATAATTCTAGTAATATTTGAAGTAATTTTTGTACTCTACAACAGTCTAAATGCTTACTAAAATATTCTTTTTATACTTTTGTTTCTTGGGATCTATCATTTGGAATACAAGATTTTAAATTATCAACCTTCAAAAATGAAGCCAACCAATTAAAGTTTTTGCTACAGTCATTAAAAATATTATACACCATATTTAAAGATGATGACAATAAACTTTGCAATGCATTTTTAAAATACGGAAGAATGGTTAATGTTTAGAATATTAGAATGAAATCCCATTGCATCAACATTAAAATATCAAAAGTGACAAACTGAATACATTATATTTTATTTAAACTAATTTTAAAGGTTATTTTTACTTGCAAATTAAAATTTAATAATCATATCATATATATATATTTTAAGTATAAAATAAGTATATATTTAATGAGTAAATTATTTTCTTTATGCTTTTTTTTATGTCAATGCTATTGGATATTGAAGTTGGCTCCTTTATTATTATAATAGCGCATTACTTAGTATTCTGTCGTATTGTATTAATACAAAGTATTGACTGTGTAAAGATGTTTTCAGAAAAAGCACCCATTTCGGTGGCTTAGATTTTCTTCAAAATCCAATTATTTTTACTTTAAAATGGATTTACTTACCTGTAGCTTTGTGCATTTTTAAAGACAATAATTATTTAATCTTAGAAAATAATGGAAGATGCTTTTACTAATATATTATAAGCCTGTTATAATGAAAAATTAATTTTGAATGTTTCAAAATAAATTTGGAGTAATAGCCGTTTAATAAATACTAAAAATGTATTCATGTATGTATCTGTAAATTTTTAAAACAGATATCAGACAGCAGTTGAACGAGCAGTTAAAATGTCTGGACATGCGAATGGAAACGCAAGTTGCCATAGTGGCAGAAATACAGGATTACTTTCGTCGACGGGCAGAGGTGGAATTGGAATATTCCAGAGCTTTGGATAAACTGTCCAAGAGCTTGATGCTTAGACATAAGGCAGAAAAACAGAGGTAAATTAGTTTTATTCACATTCTGTTAATTTCAATAATAAATTATGGGTGTAAAGTATATTTTCAATTAAATTATATATAATCATCCTGTGTAGACTTAATACAACGACCTTCAAGTTAAATAAAGATATTGTAAATTAAAATATAATAAAACTAGGAGACTTTGTAATGTTTATAACATTATTAGATAAATTATAGCCAGGTCCGGTACAGATATATAATTTCATCTGAAATATAAAAGCATACAAAATCCATTACTGTTGTCACATAAAATTTAATAAAGTATTTTACAACTTATTTACCACACATCTTTTATTAAAAATGAAAAGTTATATAAGCGGAATACTTTTCTGAGACTTCCAATTACAAATATAGGATTTAATATATGTAATTTATATAAATATGTTGTTTAATTTTATTGTTTATAAAAATTTTATCTTTGATGAACACAATTGTTTATTGTATTTTAATTTTTATAATAATAAAAAATGGCAATTTCTCAATTATAGAAAAAGAAATGACAAAAAATAGTCAGTTACATCTAATCTCTTAATTAATTATTCAGTTTGAGAAAAATGTACTGAAGTATTTTGTTAAAAATATTCTCGTACAAAATTTTACTTCGGAAAATTTATTCATATTTAAATGAATAGCAGTTTTTTTTAGTTCTTTCTCTTGGCTTTTAGTAATGCCTATAAATTAGTCTTTAATGTTCAGAAATGTAAATCCCTGCTAGTTCCTCCACCCATGCATAAACTCTTCAAAGAATAATATAACTTGGATTGACAAGTAAGTGCATTGTCGGACAGCCGACCGAAAGTCATGACCTCAAATGGGATCGTGAACTCGGGGTCGAGTACTCCCGTTCGTAAATTATAAGTTAATTCTTATTCTATAATTAGTTCGATATGAATAAGAATTAGTAAGTCGTTAACTTCTAGGAATAAAAATAATTAGCTAATTAATTAATTAAAGTTTTCTTTGTTTCTCAATTAAAGTTATTAATTTTTCAAAAGTTATATTTAATCTCTTTTAAAAATATCTTTTTTTGATAAGTTATGATTATAGTAACTCCACACAGTATCTCTCTTGGTGATAGATATGATTAAATAACTCTGTTTAAAATATTTTATAGTAAAATATAATATAAAATTTTATAATTGATAAGAAGTCAGAGTATTTATATTAATGTATAAAATGTAATTTTGTTTTTTAAATATAAAGAAAGAAATATTAATTCTAAAGCTAGGACATCTAAGCACTAAAATCATAGTTATAAGTTATCACTCATGACTTTTAGAGCCTAGATGTCCTGTCCATAGTGATCACGTAAAGGCAGGTAATAAACAAGAGATCAACAATCTCTTGTCTAACCAAAGATGGCATGAAATCCAACTCTTGAAGGCAGGTAATATTCACTTATATACTATGAAAGCGAGAAATTCTTTATTTGTTCATAAGTATAGTTCTAATTTAATTATAATTGTATAAATTCAGGATGTAATTCACACTTATAATAAATTTAACTAAATTAATATTCCAGTTATATTTATTTTATTATAGTTAACCTGAATAAATGAGTGTGAAGATAAAATTCTATTTTATAAACTAAAAATAACTATTAGACTTTTATTAGTATATTTGAAATTTTATATGTTATAGCAGTAGAAAAATCTTTTCATGTTAGGTGTGCCCTTACTTTATGATAATGTGAGAAATATATTAATCATTATATATTTATAATGGAAATATTTGAAAAAAATTCTATAAAGCATTCTATTTTTATAATTGAATTTAAGTTATTCATACTTTTTGTAAATGTATGAATAAAGGAAGAAAAGAAAAATCCTGCATGTCAATTATTTATGTAATCACTGAATACATTTTGGAATCTACAAGAAAATCAATTAAGAATTTAAATTTAGCAATGTTCTATTTTATTTATTATAACCCCTTGTTTACAATTTCAAATTTTACATCAGTGTTTCTCAACCTCTAACGTAGCCTTCTTCAACATAGTATCGCCCCCTTCACTTCAAAATGCTGATGCCGAAGGCCAAGACTAATGCCAAATTCATACTGCATTGAATAGACTAGTGACTAGTATAATGTTATTTGTTTAATTATTGTACGATATAACGAATAAAATATCTAATTATTTTTAATATAATGTTTTACTATATCGCCCAGAAAATTGTTTTTTGCCCCCAAAATATAAATTGTTACTAATCGCACCCTCGACTTGGAAAAATGCCCACATGGGGGCGATATCGCCTCATTGAGAAACACTATTACATATATTATGCAAATTAATATTCAGTTTAATATCATTTATTAAGTAATATAAGCAATTTTATAAATCATTGTCATTAGCTAGGTATAACTTAAAAATGATCTTAAAATATTAGTCAATGTAATTGTTACTTCTTGTATTTGAGAAATTTTAATTTTTGAGTAAATTATACTGGTTGTATGTTTTAAAACACTATTAAAAATAAAATAACAAGATCAATTGACCTTTTTTAGGAGAGACCAATGGCATTTATTTTCATCATATGCTAGTTGGCAGCATTTAATTGCAACAACTCGTCGACAAAGTAGGGACCATGCAGTTTTGAGTGAAATCTATGCTACTCATTTAATAAATCGTTGTATGCAAATAATGGAAGATGTTCAACGTATTTATAAAAGGGTAAAAATTGTTATAATCTATTCAAATACAAATTGTAAACAAAAAAAAATTGAGTAAAAATCCTTTCTATTTGTTCTGTTATGAACTTCACTGTTACAAAGTTTTTATTTAAATGTTTATGGAAATTTAAATCCTTGAATGTTTCTTAAGTGGATCGTGTATTTTTAATCTTATTACTTATGAGAATATTAAGAATTTGATTAAATCTTTATAGTGTCGTGAAATTGGCGTCGAAGGTCATGAAGAACTCTTGAAAGTGCTTCACGAATTGCATACAGTAAGCATTTTTTATTTTATTATTATTAACAAATTAAATAGAAGAATTTTAATTACATAAATATTATTACAGTTTATTAATAATAGTATATCATTTAAGTTAAATAATTTATTATTATTTCCCCATTAGACTATGAAAACTTACCATACATATCATGCCGAAGAAAGGCAAGCTGAGGGAAAACTAAGATACGTTGAAGCTCAAAGGTCCAAATTGGAACATACTATTTCACGTGAAAAACTTGAACGATCAAAAAAATTTAGACTTATTGAAAAGGAAATACATAAGGTATAATAAATATTTAATATGTAAGTAATTATTTTCAAAGACTTTTAACATAAATATTTTGAACTTTATAGAGACAATCAAAGTACAATGATGCCAAATTAAAAGCTTTGAAAGCTAGAAATGAATATTTGCTCTGTATGGATGCAGCAAATTCAGCCATTCATAAATATTTTGTAGATGATTTATCAGATCTTGTTAATGTAAGTATTTTAATTATTGTTGTTAGTTAATTCATATATTTTACCACAATGACAAATGATAATATAAATAATAGAACTGTAAAAGACACTAATGAATGTTGTTGTTAAGTTTAAATAATATAAACCACTTTTTTTAGTTCTATTAATTTTTCTATTGTTTCATGCTGAACTATTTATATTAATCTATTCTTAGTTCATGTTTTTTTATCTAGTTAGAGAACATATTTTTTTTTTTTAAATGGTAGATATAAATCTTGAGCAATTATTATACAAAAATACCACAATAATTTTAAGCCTAAAATTAATTATAATTAATATTTAAAAAAAAAAATAAGTGTAAAATTAAAGTTTGTACTGATATATAGATATAGATAGCTTATAAAAGAAATTAGAATGTTAAAAAATGTCATACATTTTTTTTACTTCTTAGTGTATGGATTTTGGTTTTCATACTTGTCTTGCACGTACATTCATGATGCATGTCAGTTCGGAAGAATGCCTGAGAAAATCTCAGCAAAGTAGCATTGACGGAATGAATAAATGCATCGCTAGTTTAGATTCTAGAGTGGATAAACAGCGTTTTATAGAATATAATAATTCGGCATTCATGGTTCCAAAGAAATTTGAGTTTTTGGCCCACAAAGGAGATGAGGTAATTATATATCATTAAAGAAAATTTAATATATTTGAGTAAAATTTAGTTTGTAAAGAAATTTTAGTTTATGCTCATGTAATTTAAGAAGCAAATATCAGGTATTTTAATTATTTCATAATACTTAGCATTTTTAATAATTTTTAAAAAATTATACAGAGTACTATATTTTATGTCATGTAAGGTGCAACTTTTTGAAAAAGGCTTAAAAAGGGGGGACAAAAGAAAGGTCCTGCATCTCATATGTGAAGTTGTGATCTCCATACACTAATGAAATCTCCAAATGGCCTTCAATAGACTACAGTAATTTCTACCTAACCCAGCTGTTGAACAAAAATGTTATTGTTTAATTAAACATAATAATAATAATAAAATTTTTTTTGGTTACAGCAAATCTGCTTTTGTATGTATTTTATGTAGAATATTTTAATGGTAAATGATTTCTTTTACACTCCTGTTTTTCCTGATAAATAAAAATGTGCATTCTAATTTTGCATTTTTTTTTAAAACCAGAATATAGTTTAAAAAACAAAAAAATTGATGCCAAGTACCAAAGGTGTGGCATGGCTTAAAATATTTAGGAAAAAGTGCTTAAAGCATTTACACTTTAAATACTTTTTCCTAATGGAGGTGTGTCTTATAAGCCATAAAATACAATAGATTATTATTTTAATGATATCTCGTGTTTTTCTGCTGTTATTTTAGAAAAAAGAAACAATTCGCAAGACTTAATGTTGATGACACTATTATTATAATTACTTATGTTTAAGAGATCGTGTATCAAATTATTTTATAAGCTAACATCATCATAATGCTGGAGCTACAATATTTTGCAAAGCCTTTTTCCCCTATTTTTAAAACAAAATCTTAAAAATTTTTTTCATTAAAATTTTTTTGAGATCAAAATTTTCGAAATTATTATTTTTCAAAATTAACATTTTTACATTCATCGTGGTTTTCCATAAAAAAGAAATTAAATAATTTAAATAAACTTTTGTTCTCTTTCAGATTGAAATTATGTAAAAGTTACTTTAATATTCTTTAATGTAATATTTTAATGTAAAACAGCTTAATAGCAATAGAGGAAAACTGTATATAATATAATAGAATTTTCAATATTTTACCAACTATTTTATACTTATATCTTAAGCATAAAAGAAAAATTAATGATAAAGAAAAATGCTTTAATTAATTTCAGAGCTTAGCAATATAATAAATTTAAAACTTTTTAGTGACTGTTTTAAATTGATGTGTTTACCAAAACTATCACTGAATTTTACATACATATATATTTTTTGATTATATTATTAGTAGTATTGAGATAAAATACATTCATTGGATAGTGGTGTAAATAAAATAATTTTAAATTATTGATTTCGTAAAAATTTTGTATTTTAAAGGTGATGCAGATGTGTATAGATAAAGCAGTTCATGATGAAATAGACCAAAGGTATAAACAGTTAACAAAGAGATTAACTTCATTAAAAACAGAGAGTGAAGAGGTATGTTTTGGAAACTTTATAATCTTAGATTTATCAGAATTATAAATTATGTAAAAGTAATTCTTTATTGTAACTAAATAGATTTGGAAAACCTTGGAAACTGCAGAACGTTCTCTTTTGGATATGATCAGTACTAAAGATTACGATTGCTCGATGCTGTTTGAGGAGGATGGCAAAAATGGACTCAGACAACCTGAAACTTTAGCTCTTAAATTAAGAGCAGATCGTCAAGAAACTGAGGATTTTTATTTAAATGTAAAGATTTGAAAATTAATTGCTATTAAATTTTTAACTACTGTAATACAAAATTAATTAGTTAAATATCTTTTATAGAAATTTCGGGAATATTGCATGGGAAACAACCTGATTGCTAGACTTCAAGCCAAAGCTGATCTGATGCGTAAAGCATTAGGATATGAAGGAAATAAACCATTGGTTTCTGGTTCCTCACCGAACACAATAGAACATCCTCATACTCTTCCTCATAAAATACGAAAAAAAAGAATTGGTCAGACACCTCTTGTGGGACAACCAAAACTTTTTGGAGGAAGTTTGGAAGAATATGTTGATGTAAGCATTATAAATTAAATTAATTACGGATATCAAAACAAATGGATGATACTTTTTTGTTGTTATATTTTGAAATTTTCTTGATAAATTTATCATTACTATAATTTATTTTTGGTTGATACTAGATATATATTTAAAATCTATCTTCAAATAAATTTCATTTCAGCATTCAAAAATGTTTTAAAGGACCTAATACTTATAATTATTTATTTATTCCTATCAGAATATTTCAAAATCCCTGAATTTGAGCACAAATTTAATTTTTCTATCTCATTTCTACATGAATATAAAATTCTCAAAAAATTTGATAGAATTAATTACATATAATTTTTTAAACAAAAAATACTTTAAAAGAAATTTAATTTTCTTATTTGTTGAAACTCATAAAACCAGCTTTGTTTTTTCATTTAATGTTGATTCAAAAATAGTTGTAACACACAGCATGTAAGATTTGAGGTCTCTTTTGTGGTATAAAAACAACAGATTTCCTGTTTTATGGTATCTGCAGAAGTCTGCCATATGCACTCCTGCTGTCAATTGCTTGATTGGTATTTATATTTCAAAAATGCAACAGTGAAGAATTTCATAAAATAAAGTCATAAATACAATATAAACAAATAAAATCACATAATTTAGAACATAATACCATCAAATATGATAAGTAAATAACTATTCTGTAGATAAATATTTAACATCTGTTAACTTATGACAGTTGTGTTTTCCTGTTAAAACTAAATCTGTCATATTTTATGAACCTCTGAATTAGGGGGACAAGATCAGCAAAATTAATTGCATCCAGGTAATTATTATATACTTTAAATAAAATGAGAGTTATAACGTTTTTATGCTCAGTATAACATTTACAAACAGAAGTCTTGTAAGTTTTTTGTAATACGATATACACTACCATGTTGCTCCCTACGACCATTCATCAAAAACAGGACACCACTGTGTTCAAGGATATTTACAGGAAATTGTAAGATGACAGCTGTTCACTTTCCTGTATAGAAGGGTTTGCAGCTGCCTTCCATAAAGGAAAGGGTTTTTGTTTTTTCACTGATTTACATCTGGTATCCTGCAAATGTCTGGATATGATAAATAAAAACAAACATTATGTAAAAATTTTTAAAATAAATTTTATTTCTGTAATATTAAAAGTTAATTACTATTTTTATGTTCCCATAAGTGTTACTAATTTTAAATCTCTGATCAAATTCACATCTTTTAATATTGTTCAAGGTTATTAAAAGAATATTCTGTTTTCAGGCAACTAATCAAGAAATTCCACTAATCATACAAAGTTGTATCCGAATCATCAATTTATACGGTTGGTAGATTAAAAATTATTATTATTGAATAATTACTAATTGATTATTTTGTTTATTATTGTTTTCTGTTTTTTAAAAAGGTCTTCATCATCAAGGTGTATTTAGAGTGTCAGGTTCTCAAGTTGAAATTAATAACTTCAGAGAATCATTTGAAAGAGGTGAGCAGTTAATATAGTTAAATAAACTGTTTAAAATACATACAATAATATTGTAACTATTTTATAAGGCATATAAATTCATGTTACTAGTTGAAACTTTTTATTTTACAAAAGTTTGTAAAACATCTTTACTAAAGTTAAAGCCATTTGTAGTAACTAAATATTATCACTCATGATAAAAAATACTAAAGCTTCTGTTTGATATAAAACTTACAAATTTAATTTTAAATTTAAAATTATTGCTCTTTGAAGACTTTTAAGATGAATTTATATTGTATGATTTAATCTTCTGGCTTAGTAAACATTAGTATTGTGTTG
Source organism: Centruroides sculpturatus (assembly GCF_000671375.1). NCBI lineage: Eukaryota > Metazoa > Arthropoda > Arachnida > Scorpiones > Buthidae > Centruroides > Centruroides sculpturatus. The sequence goes on from NW_019385355.1 coordinate 112,002, forward strand.
TATTCCAAAGACACGTGGCAACTTTTTCCATCAAATATCTTTATTAGTTTGATGGAAAAACTTGCCATGTGTCTGGAATACAACACAATACTAGTGTTTACTAAGCCAGAATTATAGAACAGGACATTGTTTCAAAAAAAACAAATCAGCATCTTAAAATTATCAAATTGGTAGGAAATAGATTTAACAATGACTTTTACATTCCTGGCTGTTATATATACGACACAAGAAATTGATTGGAATCGTGTCAAATTTGACACTCTGGATTTTTTTCTTTTTATTTTGCAAATCTCCATGTTTTGAGATCCCCGAAACAAAGAAAGTTAATAAATCAGGAAAAAATTCCACCTGTATGTGTATGTTGGCGTCAAGGGGACTAAGGCCTTGCTTGCTAACATCAAACAGACAGTAGAGAAAAGCAAGATCCCTCTGAACAGTGTAGATATAGCTACTGTACCCTCTATTTCCTCTCTCTCTTACCCTCTTTTCCACTGGCAAAACACTTCATGTCTTTTATGTATGTATGTATGTGGTTTAACCCATCCTGAGATATTAAATGTTAAGAAACTATATTTGGCACTGTAACTCGTATATAAGAGGCATTGAGCCTATTAAATTTTGGTGGTTAAACGCGACATATCGTGGATGGGGTTGGACTTAAAAGTTTTCTGGTTATTGGCATTTACAATATTTGTAAAAGCTCATCCTCACCTTCAAAATTAAGTCCACCTTTTTTATTATAATTAATAATATATACCAGTAGTTTATTTTTTTAATAAAATCTCATAACAGATGGCGCCACATACAATTTTAAACTGATTGTTTAAGTATTTTTTTGCCAGAGAAGTTATGCAACTCATTGCTGGATTTTTTCCAAGTTACAAGACAAGAATGAAAAATTTTATCATTGTTTACTTGATATACTACTATATAATTTATTAAGTTGATAAAAAAGCATTTTAATGTGCCTTAAAAATTATTCTAGGCGACGATCCATTATCAGACATGACAGATGCTAGCGATATAAATTCCGTTGCCGGTGTGTTAAAATTGTATCTGAGAGAACTGCGTGAGCCTCTCTTTCCCATTTATTATTTTGATCAACTAGTGGAAATAAGTCGTAAGTAGTTTTCCTTTTATATCCCAATCGTTGAACTTAAAGTAAAAATATCAGAAAAAATAAATATTAAAACAAATTTTCTTCAGAAGTTGAGTCCAAACATGAATTTATCAACAAAGTCAGAGATGTGGTTAGTACATTACCTCGTCCTGTCTACGTTGTCCTACGATATTTGTTTGCTTTTTTAAATCAGTAAGTTGTAATTTGGTTCTTGCCATTGTTTTAATACTGTTTTTTTATCAAGCTAACAACTTAAAATTATGACTTTTTAGTTTGTCAGAATTCAGCGACGAAAATATGATGGATCCTTACAATTTAGCCATTTGTTTTGGTCCAACGCTCTTGCCTATTCCAGAAGATAAGGACCAAGTTCAGTATCAAAATCTGGTAAATGAATTGGTTAAGAATCTTATAATTTATCAAGAGGAGATATTTATGGATGATGGAGGAATCGTGTATGAAAAATATATTAGTACTAATGTTCCTGATGAAAAGTAAGTAGTAATTAAATGGTTTTCAACTCATTAAATGATTTTAAATTAAAATAATCAAATTTTTATATTGCAGTGATGTGGGAGAGTCGCCTCTTGATCAGGCTTCTGATCACTTAGATTCTGAAGCAGACATATTACCAAGTGAAGATGGTAGATTTTTTTAATAAATTAGTTTTTTTGTTTATTTACTGAATGATATATTTGTATTGACGTTTAATAATTTTTTAGAGGGTGAAACATTGGAGGCTATTGCCCAATTTGATTTTACTGCACGTTCTGAAAGAGAATTGTCATTCAAAAAAGGGGATACCATACTATTGTATAGTCAGGTGTCCAATGACTGGTGGAAAGGAAGTTTCTGCGATCATAACGGTTTAATTCCAGATAAATACATCCTCTTGAAAATAAAGTAAGAATTAACATAAAGAAATTAAATTATTAAACACAGTATACTGACAATACAAGTTTCTTCTAGGGACGAGGATAAAGAAAGTTGTGACAAGAGGAGGACTAGTAGCAGCAGTGATTCGTTAACCGGTGTCAGTCCCAAGACTTACTCCGATTACGGATCAAGCGAAAGGAGCACGGATGGCCAATATGGCGAGTCACAGAGTAATTCTAGTCTAAATCCTACCAAAACTTCTGGCGAAAGTTTATCCTCTCATAGCAAACTTCAGGTGCCAGTATCTTCTCAGGATAATCATTTTGCCCATTCTTCGAACGCCGACGAATCTTTGGAAGACACGTTTAAAGTCGACGCTTCGGATTTCAAAAGTACGTCTTCCCAGTATTCTTCCAACGAAAGGAAGAAGAAAGAACTTTCGGACGATCTAGATTCGGCTCTGGCCAAAGTGTTCTGCAGTATTAACACTCTAGAAGAGAAAACTGAGAAGAGGAGTCACACGCAGTGTCAGGACACTCCCGATCTGGTGATGGATCTTCCCATCAATCCATCCAGTCCCACAACGGGTTGTAAAGATTCCTCAAAAGAATCGCTGGACAAGAGCGAGTGCGCCAATCTTCGCAACGCCACCAGAAGTTCCGACAGCCCGGAAATGACGGCGGCAGAGAGATTCGCCATGTCTAACCAGTGCACCATGAAGAAAGGTTCCATGTCTCGCAGTGCCAGTCACGTGTCCAGTCTTCCCAGATCTTCGGACGCACAGACGCAGACTTTTCGTACCGTCAAGCGTAGTGCCAGCACGGGAACCGATTTCAGTCCCTCTTCCTCGCCGCAGCTTACCGTTCAAGGGAAGGATCTGCCGGAAGTGAAGAACCTGGAGGGCTTGTCCGAGAACGTGGGGTGCCAGAACGAAGTGAAAGTGGAAACGGTGGAAATCACTTGGACGTCTCCCCACAAAAAAGCGGACATAGTGCCACAGCCCAACGAGGAATCGTCGGACGCGCGGAACGTGGTCAGCGGAGGCGTGTCCACATTTAAACCACCGGTCAAGGTCAAACCCCCGGTCATGAAGAAACCCACCATTATTCCTTCGCCGGAACCATCGAGAAGATCTCAGGAAAGAGAATTTAAACAGACGTCTTTTTGAATATTTTTTAGAAAATGGACGAAAAAACAAGTGATCTAGAAAATAGCACAAAAAAAACGGTACACAAATTTTTGTATGGTGCGTAGAACAAAATATCTCAGGATCCAAATGGTGATTAGCTTTAACAAAGTCACGGAACAGAGAGTAAAAAAAAGAAAAATCTATATATATGCTCATTTTTTAAGTCTCCAAACGGATATACCGCATCGGCCTTCTCCTGCCTTAAAACAGTGGGGTGATTTCGACAACAGACCGAAATCCTACGGTACTTTTGTTACGAAACCCATCCGTGACTTCGTTTTGTTTTCTTATTTTAACGACGAAATTCGGAAGACCCACGTCTTCTCGTGTAGATAAATGTAATTTAGCTAAAGGATTTTTTTATTTCTATACCATAATTAAGTCGTCGCATCCGTACCAGCGATTCAAAGCGTGCGTCGAATATTTTTAAGTCATAGTTAGTATCTCCGGTTGGTCTTCAGATTTATATATATATACATACATACAAATTCACACACACACATATATATATATATTAAAGAAAAATTTTGAATCCTTTATGCATTAGTATATTAAAAAAAACATTCTGCATCAGATGTAAATGTGCCAAGATATAAGTGCATCTGTTATGAGGAATAAATAATTTTGTATTTGCAGAATAATGTAAAAACAAAACAAACCAAATCGATGAATTTTGTTCCATTTTATGTTTTGGCAATTTTTATAATCGAGGATATTTAATCGTATAAATGTTCTTGTACGAGATTTAGACAAATTGAAAATTTGTTATACGAGTAGTCGATAGAACGTAATTTTCTTGTGGGATGCGTGCGTTTTTTTATCGAAACTTTTGCTACTGTCACGAGGGGAACACATCTTGTCACGTAAGCAAACAAAAAAAAGAATTAGTGACGGATGCCTTATGCTTTTACCTCCTTTGTACAGTGTTGTAATAAAAAGAATTAATAATAATAAACAGGAAGATAACCAAATTGTCATTTTCTAAGATTGCCAAAGGACTGAGTTGCAGTCAGCTGATTTCACGCGTAACTGAAATGCCAGTTTATTATTCCTGTCGGCCTGATCTTATGCCAATTTCTAAGATTTTACGTAAAGAAACATTATTTTTTGACAACTTCGTTAACAATTCCTCGGATTATGTCGGGGTCAGGCCGAACCCATTACTTATAGAAACAAAAAGACCGTAGTGCCCATCGGGCGAAGAGAGTCAAAGGTCTTGCAAACGTCACAAAAACTTAAATTTATATCTAATGTGCATGTGGAACCTGTAAAAATTGGGCGTTTCGCTTGTTTCCTATCGGAAATACTTTGCGAATGCACGTATTTTAGCGATTTATCAACTTCTGTACTTTTTTTAACTCCTCCCTGTGGGCACTAAGAGGACCTCTTTTCAGCAGACCCATTATGGATTTGGCCAGGCCCATAATGGTGAGGGACGGATTCGATCCCGGGTCCGTAGAGCGATAGTTTGGGGACCCCACCTTAACCGATCGGCCATCCGGCTTAACTTTTGCACTAGAAACTGTATCAATGATTTTCCTATTAAAAATATATGCGTAATTACTATATAACTATTATAAGTTACTTAGGCCTTAATCCTGGGATAAAGTCGATACGAAAGATGAAACGTGTGTAGCGACAATCAAATGAAATGGTAAATCCAGCAACGAGTTGCTCGACTTTCTCGGCAACATTTAAAATTTTGGTGGCGCCATCTGTTACATTTTTAACTTATAAAATGGGGGAATGCTTAATTTTGAGGGTAGAGACGATCCTACTGGATAGATACACGACCCCCGTTATCTCCCCACTCCCTCGACCTTTAACCACCAAAATTTAATAGCATCAATCCTCCTAATAAACAAACTTCTTTGCAAAATTTCAGAAATTTTCGACAAAAGCACAGGCGTTATTAATCTTCAAACAAGATGAACAAAATTGTGCCCCCCCCCCAATTCACACATAGAGAAATGACTCGAATTTTGTATTTCTGGACGTTTCAAGATGTCCTGAGTCCAAAAATAAAAATCTGGGGCCACTGTATAACAGCCAGGAAAGGAAAAAAGTTGCTAGCAAAGGAAGTATGAAAAATTTTTCTTAAAATTAAAATCAAATGAATATCTTCAATTCTATAATCAAATCCCAGAAAAAAAGTTTACCTGTCATTTCTCGACCAGAAGCAATCTCCGCATCTGCATTTCCTAAAATTTTACGAAAGAGCTATTAAAAAACCCATGGTTTCAAAGGAACAAAATTTTGAGTACAATGTCAGAGAGAGCTCAAAAGGTGCAAACTACTTAATATTTATATATTGCCAAAAACCTCTTAACTTTACAATACATTAACGCAAAAAGAAGACCCGCTGTCACCTCTAATTACATCGATGATTTGGACAAATGTTTCCTCTCGGATGATGAAACATTACATCCTATGGAAATAATGCCTGCGCAGATAATATTGTGTTGCTAGCATCCACCCTTATTATCCCACAGAGAAAGCTGAACCAATCTAAAGAATTCTTCAATACTCTAAACCAGGGATGAGCAACACGCGGCCCGTTAAACATGTTTATGCGGCCCGCCAAGCATTTTTTAAATTGAATTTATTTTATCGACTTTCTCCCATCAATATATTGTTATAAAATTATTTATAATAAAATGGTAGTACATACTAAACCGAAACAATTTTTTGTGACGAGTTACTCACTTGTCGGCGACTTGTTCAAACATGCAATACGAACGCGCCGCGTCTGTTCTTGTTTGTGTTTGCTTCACACAATCAGTCAGACCCGTAAGCTGTTAACTAGCAATTTTAGCAATTCTTGTGTTTCTTGAAAGGAGTGAGTGCAATATTATTGTCAAAAAGGTAATATTAGAGTTTTCTTTCATTCAAAATTAAGTTTTCCTATAAATTTTTTTAACTTTCAAATTTTTAATCCATAATAGCATGTCGGAAAAGCAAACAAAAAAACGGAAGGTTGCGGATGAGCACAGCATTTCCAAGAAAAGTGGAAATTTGATTATTTTTTCACTTTCGTCGAAGATAAAGCTGTATGCTTAATATGCTCAGAGACTGTGTCGACATTAAAAGAATATAACATAAAAAGGCATTACGATACAAAACATGAACAACAATATAAAAACTTAACAGGACAACTCCGGATAGATAAGTTTAATCAAATGGAGAAAAACTTGGGAAAACAACAGGCTATTTTTAAAAATCAAGCTATTTTATCAAATACGGCAGTAAAGGCTAGTTTTGTTGTCAGTCAAATACTGGCAAAAAAAATGAAACCCTTTGCGGATGGAGAGATGATAAAAGAATGTCTGACTGCTGTTGCAGAAATAGCATTTCCTGATAAAATAAATATTATTTCAAACATTAGTTTATCAAGATTCACCATTGCAAGGAGAATTGAAGACTTGTCCGAGAACATAGCAACAACGCTTCGTGAACGCATTGCAAAATTCGAATACTGTTCTTTGGCACTTGATGAGAGTTGCGATATTAGCGATACAGCACAACTGGCTATATTTTTACGTGGTATTGACACCAAATTTAATATTACCGAAGAATTGTGTTCACTGATTCCAATGCAAGGGACTACAACCGGCAAAGACCTGTACGATGAACTAAAGTCTGTGTTGGAAAATTTTTCAATTTCATTAGAAAAGATTATTGGTATATCGACAGATGGAGCACGAGCAATGTCAAGCATGGAGGTAGGAGTATCGGGAAGGCTATTTCAAGACATTAAGAAGGTCACAGGAAGGGAAATATTCGTTAACCACTGCATAATTCACCAGGAAAATTTGTGTGCGAAAAGATTGAGTTTGCCAAATGTCACAGTACCAATAATTAAACTAATCAATTTTATAAAGTCGCGCGCGTTAAATCACCGTGAATTTAAAGAATTCCTGAAAGATTTAGAAACTGAATATGGCGACGTGGTTTTTAATACCGAAGTACGTTGGCTTAGTAGAGGTGCAATGCTAAAAAGAGTATACAACTTAAAAAGCGAAATACAATTGTTCTTGGATATGAAGGGATATGCCTTTCCTCATTTTGGTAATAAAGAATGGATGTGCGATTTTGGGTTTCTTATCGACATGACTCAGCATCTCAATGATCTTAATGTGGAACTTCAAGGCAAAGGACAGTTTATTCACAATTTGTATGATAAAATTCAGGGCTTTGAGCGCAAATTAAAATTGTGGAAACAGCATCTTTTGCAGAATAATGTGTCTCACTTTCCACATTTAGAAAAAGAAAACGTTACTACTTCTCAAAAATACGCACAATATATAGACATTTTAATCAACGAATTTCAATTACGATTCCAAATGTTCAAAGCTGAGAAGACAGCGGTTTCCATGAAAATGTTTTCCTCGCCATTTAATATCGATGTGGATACAGTTCCCGAAGACTTTCAAATGGAAGTGATTGACATGCAGAATAATACCGATTTAAAAAATGTATTTTTCTCAGTAAACATCGAAAATTTTTATAAATCTTATGTGAGCCCTGAGAAATTTCCGCTTTTGACGAAAAATGCAAAGCAAATGATGTCTCTGTTCGGAAGTACGTATGTTTGCGAACAATTATTTTCAACCATGAAATTAATCAAAAATGACCACCGATCAAGACTGAGTGATGCACGATTAGAAAGCTGCGTACGTGTAGCTACCTCATCAATTCCGGCTGATATTGATCAGCTTGTATCGAAAAAACAGTGCCAAATTTCTCATTAAAAATTTCAAGTAAATTCGTTTTTCTGTTCTTTTCTTGTTTGTTTTTATTTTGCATTAAAATTTGTATATGAAATCTTTACTTTTTTTAAATTTTATATTTTTTTATTCTAATGTTTATTATAAATAAAGTTTTGTAAATTATTAATAAGTGTTACTTTATGTGCGGCCCGCCAAAAATCATAAAATTTAAATTGGCCCGTTTGTTTTATTTTAGGTTTAGAGCAGGGGTGAGCCAATCACTCCTGCTCTAAACCTAAAACAAACGACTCCCAAAAAGCACGCAGGCTTCTGGCTTTCTATTCTTTCCACATGTATCAAGGCGAACATAAATTATTGACGAAACACTATCTATAGAATAGCGATGAATCAAGTATTATAAGAGATCCACTTGAAGATTATTTCGGATTTTACCATTTGGAATTCCGAAAGACCGAGGAGCTTGGAATGGTAGAATTTCGTGCGACAGTTGAATATCCGAGAGCATGTGTCGATGATAAGTATTTGACGTGGGACCCGGGGCTCGAACTTACAACTACATTTACGAAAATAACAAGGACCATTTATGAGAATAGCTTCATTTGGAGATTATTCTATGATTGATATAACATTTAGTGGCACGAGATTGTTAGATATTGAACATTAAATCAACAAGTATGATTTCATCAATTGAAGTGTTCTAGTTTTTTTTATATTTCACTGTCCTTCACCTTACAAATACCCCTAATGATTATATTCAGAATTGAACAATTATTTTATATGGTTCAATTCTGCGCCAAATATATAAAATATATTTGGCGCATCCATTAATTTACATTTCGTCGCTATAAACGACACCGTTACATAACACCAACGCCGCTTCCCAAAATCTAACCCCTAGGTCCTCCTCCTAGGAAGTGGGAACGCTATTAAATTAAATTATCTCGAACTAGGTAGGCCCAGCGTTGCTCGGGCAAAAGTAACGATAGCGAAGATTAAGATTATTACGTTATAGTCAACCTTACCCATTTTCACAGAATGCAAGAATTGGGTCCCCCTGTTTCCAAACTAATTAGAGAATTTTTAAATGAGTCTAAAAATATGTTCGATTTCCCGCAAAACGAAAAAAACTGCATCTGCGTCTTGCACGTCACTTTTTCTTAACAATTCCATTGTTGACAAGTCCATTGTTCACACTTCCATTGTTAAGTAACACTTCCATCAACAATGGAAGTGTTAAGACTGAATCCTGTCCCTCTATCCCGTGGGGAGAAATTTCGAAAAATCCCTTCTTAGTGTGCGTTCTCATGATGTACCCTAACTGTGTACCAAATTTCAACTCCCAACCGTTTGGGCTCTGCGATTATTATTATTATCTACCCAACTCGATTATATATATAGATGGGACAAAAAAGAGCTCTGGTACGCTAGATATATACACGAGGTTTCAAGGTCGCATGTCACGTGATAAAACGCACGTTTGCGCCGCTCCTTCGCCATGTTTGTGGTCTAGCATTCGCTTGCTTAGTTTACACCAGGCTTGTTATTTGACAGGTTGGCAGCGCCTTTTTTTCTATATAAACATAATAGAACTGCAGTATTTTTATATCATGGAGAAAGTTTAAAAAAGATGCTTTTCTGGTGGGCTATTCTTGCAGTCTGACAGGACAAGATGCTGTTCTATATAAAAAGAAAGTTTCATTATGTCAAGGTGTCGAACCATACGAAGTCAGCCAGTATCTTCGTTGTAGATCAAGAGTTGTGGCCTAATGTAGAATTTAGTAGCATCATAAACTATTTGATTTTGACGACAAATTACCACATTTAATTTACTTTCTAAGCTTTCATTTGTGAAAGCTTACAAATCTTTAGAGACCCATAACTATCTTACAAGTGGCTGTGTTTCTCATGATTATATGCTGTTTCGTAACGCTTATGATATGCATTTGGGTTGTGACCACTCTCATACCCCACGTATAATGTTGACACCCAGTCTGGTGATGAATCATCATATAATGAGGAAGGTTTTCCTTTGGGGTAAAAAACTTTTTCAATAATATATTATTATGACAATTTAATATTAAATTATTTTTATTAATTTATATAAAAACTAGCAGATGAACCCGCCGTTGCTCGGGCAAAAAATCGCGAGAAAGGAGTTAGATAGATGAAAATCGAGACCAAATATGGAAAGCTTAGGCAGGAAATCTGATTATTGAATGTATATAGAAATTAATTGATTTACAGAAATTCGATAAATATTTTGTGGTGGGATGTACGACATTATCTAAGTTAGAAGTAGGTAAACGTAACTGCCGAGTTTAATAGGAATTGATGAAACGACCTAGGAGTGTATAGCGAACAAACATTCTCATTTATATAGATTAATATTAAACAATATTATAAAGAACTTATCATTACGGTATATTATATATAAGTAATAAAAAAGAATTTGTCAGGAACAATTTGAATGTTACTACGTAATGATTATTTGTTACTAATGTAAAAAAAGTCATTGTAATGTTAATGTTCTCACCAAAATAATCTAACTTGGCTAATGTGTAAGTGAACAATGGAAATTATTGGTTTATATCTTAAAAAATACACACACTTTTATTTATGTAAATTACACTGGAAGTGCAATTGGTTCAAAATGCATTTCTAATTTTTCATCTGCTAAGCGATTATCTTTGCTTAACACTTCAATATTAACTCTTACTGTATATTTATTACAAGCACAGATCAAATTTTACATACGGATCCGTATGTAATTCTACATTGTGTTCAAGAACTGCCGTGAATCAATAACTAGTAACGTTTGGCTCAAGGCGACCTGCCGGCGGCTCCCCTCCGGGAGGAGTCAGTCTTATGTACGAACAATCGGGACGGGCGCCATGACAGTATACGTATCTAAAATCTAACCTTATTTAACTTCATGATACTCATGCAAAAGTTCATCTAATCATTTATTGATAATTTTTAATCTGATTTATCGCTTACCTGAAATGAAATGTTTCTGACAAACTCGTGTATTGACATTCATTTTATCCGTATTGAAATTTTTCCGGTTAATTCTAGAGATTGCTTTCGTCGTAAAAGCTTCTCGGTTAGGGGTTCTCGATGAAAAATAATGCCAGGAATTTTAAAAAAAATGATATTCCTTTGTTCTCGAATGAACTATAGAATTACACCCAATTACACAAAAATTCACCATTGTGATATTCGCGACGAATACTCGTAAACAACACAAGAACAACAGATAAAGCGCTGTCTGGCGAGGAATTAACCTAATACAACGTTGCCAGATATTCATATTTAAACTCAATTCAATTTTTGATTTTAAAAAATATGAATTCGCGACAGGGTATATTTGCAGTAATTCGTAAAGATTGCCAAAAATAAGACTCGGTCGAGATATCCTAGCAACAGTATTACAATCAAGATAGTAAAACCATGATCGCGGTCACAGAAAAATATCACCGCGATTAAAAAGGAATAAGCCAGATATAAAGGATGGAAGGAAAGTTGTGTGTGGCATTGCCAGTTCTAATTTTTAAATTTGTATTTTTTTTTTCTGTTTTTAAAGGGTAATTTTAATTTTGACGACCAAGTAGCCTACAGTGAAAGGTCTTCTAAAGTTTGTATTTTGGAACACTAAAAGTGAATAAATAGTAGTTCCTTTATAAACAGACTTTGTCTTCAAATTTAACTTTAGGATTAGTTTCTTTTATATTTGCAGAATAAGACAGAAGTCATATTTTCTGTTGTTTTTAACAATGGAATTTTGGGACCCTTTCGATTAAGGATCTCAAAAACTCTGATTAGAAAAGGGCACATGCTCCCTGCAACACATTTACCCCTTGAAAATTTCCCGGATCCCTCAGAGCAGTAAGTTGGTGCTTTACTCGCTTCGGCCATCCGCCCTACAGATTTGGTTATTAAAAGTAACTTTTAAACTTGCACAAAATGTACAGTAATTCACAGCCAAGAATCATAAGTTAACCAAAAACAAATGCTCCTAATTAAATCATTTGTTTTTACCAAAGTTTTTGAAAATAATCTATAATTTTTATTATTTTAAAAACCTTTTATTACAATTAATAAGCATCAATTTGATTACATTTTAACAAATTTTTTTTAAAAACTTACCGGTTAATGAGAACCATAAAACCGATTTTATAGAATGATACCTAAATTACTCCACTGTATATTGGATTACAATTTAAATAACCCCAAAAAAAAATTTTTTGAGAATTTTCTTTTGGAAAACTAAAAACCTGTTCTTTCTTTTACTTAAAAAAATTACTTAAAAAAAACTCGTTAATATTGCAGGTAATGTCGCAGTAAGAAAGATTACATCAAGTTTTCCTTAATAAAAACATTATTTTAAGTGTAATTAACTATCTTACAATAAAGAATACATCATCAATAAACAAATGATTGGATGTTTATTTCTGTTATGTTACAATAACTAAATTATAGAGAGAAACATTTGAACATTTCTTTCAAAATATACATTAAACAATACAAACAGAATAACATTTCATTAAAGAATTTTATGGCTTTTTTTTACTCTAAAAAAAATATATATATGTATATATATATTTTTTCCTATGTTTGTTTCTCTGATCACATTCCACGATTCATTTATTGATAGTAGTACATATTTCATTAAAACTTAAAAACTATTCCGAGTTAATACGACACTCACAATAATAAATAATGAGATTTTAAAATCTGCAGAGTTCTAGCTAAACATTCCTGTTTGTATGTGTTAAAAATGGATTGCCTAATATTAATAATGACCTGTTTAAGTGTATAAGTAGCAAAATAATAATAATAATAACAACAATTTAAAAAAATGAAGTTTTATAGTTATGACACCAGCTAAAAAGAAAGATTAAAAGCACATCCAAATCTTTGTATCCTTAAACTTACTTAAGCATACGCAAGTGGAATGCCCTGATAACTAATTAAAAAAAAATAATAATAATAATAAAGTAACGACGACGACAACTGGAAACGTACCAGCATTTGGCACAAGAATGTACAATAAATGATCCTTATCTGAAATTAATACTCAACTGACAATGTTCTTGAAGATGCAAAACTACTTATCTAAAATATATGAAACAATTATTTGGAATGTGTAACACATACTCTTTGCTCTATTTTACAGAATCCATTTTTTACTTTGTGAATGTTCTAAATTACCACTTGTGACTGCCAATTATGTTTATGTCTTCATTTCGCTCTCGCTCTCTAACATATAATTCATTTAAATCAATATCACATCTTTTTTTTTTATGGAAAAGGCAATAAACATTCAATAAATTGTACATTTTTGAAAAAAATTTTATCCGCAGAAGGTGAAGTTGATTGCCAAGAACAACGTTCTTTATTCCCGTTCTGTAATCTATGGGTTGTACAGCTCCCTTTCCTTTAATCTGTAGTTAACAGGCAGTAGGTGGAATGTTTCGATGCAATGGAAGTGAAATGATGAATGCAGGCAATTCACGTAACTAATCAACAGCGGTTTGATTAATATCTAGAAAAGTAAAAGTGTCCGCATTTAATTATACTTAAAATATTGACTTCTAGATTTAAAAATATATTTAGAAAAGACTGCATAAATCTTATTCAGACCTGTAATAATTTGGCTTAAATGGTCCTGCTTTGTTTAATCCCATATATTTTGCCTGCTCATCGGTCAATTCGGTCAGATGCGCGTCGAACGACGGTAGATGTAAGCTGGCGACGTATTCATCTAACAAGAAGATAAAATGTAAGAACCTTTCTGCATATTTTCAATAAATTAATTAAAAGTAAGTAAGTTTGAAAACTTACCCATTTTTTTTGGTAATAAATAAACATCATTTTTGTATCTGCCTATTGGAGCATTATACAGTTCTATTAAAGCCAATGCTTGTGTGGCAGCAGTTATCGAAACCACAAAAGAGGGTATTGTGGAACAACTGAGATTAACTAGACGGCCCTGAAATCAAATTTCAAATTTTATTCATGTATCAGGTTATTCAAAAACACCAGACAACCAAATAGTTCACACAGTTTTTCAATGTTATCATTTCAATGAAACCATTCATTCACATTTATATCAGCTAGGAAACTCCCTGAAGCCAAGCAAGCTTCAGGACTTTTGCTGCTTTCATGCCACAAGAATGACATGCTTTTGAACAGGTTGTTGAATATATTATGAAAAATGGACTGTATATTCAAACCTGGTCCACATAGTTGTACATGTATGTTTTAACCTTCTTGGCCATCCAGCAAGCTCTACAGCCTTGGTTGGAAAATTCTATTCTATCTTCCATTTCTCCAGATATTGCACTATCCAATTAACACCTTTTCTTTGTTCTGAGCAATCATATGTTCAACTGTAAAGCACTGGAAATGTAGTTGGCTGCTTTCTTCACTTCTTAGGTGGTGTGCACACATTGCAATGACAGATTTTGCTTAATTTTTTATTACCACTCCCTTCTGTATACAATTCATCATCAACACTACCTTCTCCCCATTTGTGCAATCATATATAAAATAAATGTCAATTAACAACAGAATATTCCAAAATAAACGAGTTATTTTGTATGCACAAACACTCGAATGACTTCCCATCAGCATTCATCAACATCTCCATCTCAATGTCATCACAATAAATGTATGCCACTTTAGTATTGTGAGTGTCATTTACAAACTTTTACCTTGTTGGAAAAAAGGTTATATAGACTATGTTAGTGCTTATTCTTCTTTCACTTAATTTTAGCCTGAAAAACTGTGTGAATTTTTTTGATTGATCTATGACAGATCAAAAAATGTCTAATATTGAAGAATTTATAAAATTAGTTAGTTTTTAATACAGGTATACCTCGCCTTACGTCGGTAATTGGTTCCAGGAAAACGACGTAAGTCGAATTTACCTGTCTCCGAATCTACTTATCACTAGGAAAGCATTTTAAATAATATATGGTTAATAAAAATCTATTTTAAGCTTACAAACAAATAAATTTTAGTTTTTAATATAGTACAAAAAAAATAATCTAAATTTACAAATGCGTGTACTGTAAATACAGTACATACTTGTATATATTTTAATATGATTTTATGTGCTTTAAACGTTTATCTAGTGATATTACGACTTCAATATTTGTGGCGGACAGACGTAAAGTCGAATAAAATGACTTAAACTTGATTTTTATTTTTCCATATACATTTTAACAAGCGACGTATAATCGGGAACGACGTAACTCGAAACGACGTAAGTCGAGGTATGCCTGTACACTTAATAAAACAATATTTAGAAAATTTATCAAATAATTATTGTAGAAAGGAAAAAAAAAAATACAAAATCTGTGTAATCAGAGCAAGTGGCTTATCTAAATATCATCATCATCAAGTACTGACAATAATTTTGTGCATAAATTCTTTTCAATAAATTCAAGAAACTTATACATGTAAAAATATTTCAGAAAGAAAAGTTATTTGTTTTTGTCATATTTTATTTATTTATTTTTAATGATTGATTAAGAGCTGACAGATCTTTCCTCTGCCCTTCCCAAAATGCACAAAGCTAATTTTAAAAACAAGAAAAAATTTGCAAAAGTTCAGAATTATTTAAATATTTACAATTCTATATTTCATTGATTTAAAATGAACATTTTTAATGTCTCTGAAATCAAGATATTTCTTATAAGTACAACTGATATTAAAAGAAGTTGTTAGTTTGAGAAATAAGTAACAGCTAATGTGAGAGATCATTTAACTGCATTTCTATAATGTAGTGTGTCCACTGACCATAAAATATTCTTTAATGAAATACAAGTACACTTGTGCAGAAATTAATAATAATTGTTAAATTCATGAAAATGTTTGACTACACGATTTGTATCTGCATTTAAATAGTTCCATATTTGTTTCCAACTTCAAAACAATTCTGTACAATTGCTGTGTGCATTGGATGCATGGTAGTGCTGTAGTCGTGTCAAGAGACGGCAGTTAATGCATTGAAGCCAGACATTCCATAACTGCAAAAAGAGCATTTTTTTTGCTTTTACTTAAGTAAAATTGGCTTGTATTAGATAAATATGGCTCAAAGAACTCATGTCAACAATGTCATGCAAGGAAGAATCATTGGTCAGTTTAAAACAGAATAAAATCAAGTGACAATATCCCACAGTGTATCATTTCAAGAGTCTAGCAGAGGTTCCAATGGAATGAAAATGTTGGAAAATCCTTCAGCAGTGGATGCCCAAGAATTATAATGGCATAAGGTCGATTTTTGTCCACAAGTGACAGATGACATCCCTGCTACAGATCTTAGCATAGCCATAGTGTTAAGTATTTGCAGGTTTACTATATACAGACAACTGTATCAAGTGGAAATGTTCTTCCAAAGGCCAACAAAATTCATCCCATTGCTACTAGTGAGAATGCCCTTTCAGTGTGAAGAGGAGAACTTCTTTCTATCTCCTCATTCTCTTTGTTTCCTTCTCCTCTCCTTTCTCCTTCTTCCTCCAGCTAAACACTTAGTGTATGGCTGTTGTCTTTTATTATTTGTGGAGCAGAAAACATCATCCTTGGCCCAAAGAACTGGGATTATGTACTTTTTATGAACAAGTCAATAAATTAATTGATTCTTTTGGACATAATTTTTAACAAATTTTTGTAGTGAATGTCTTGGAATGTGCTGTTGAACTAAAATGGCATAGTTTGCTTCTATTCATATATGTGGAAAAGTAATAAACTATATCATCCTTAATTTTTGCATGAGTATAAAAAGTTTCAACAGATTATATTATTTCTAATACTTCTAAGATCAAAAATATACACAAACCTCTGCTAGCAAAACGATTCGCTTTCCATCCGGCCAGATGATGTGATCGACCTGAGATCTCACTTTTTCCCAAGTTAAATCTGGAGCTCTCAAACTTTGCTTTATTGAAATAGAAACAAGAATGTAGAATCATATTTTTAATTGAAAAAAATTATACATATGTATATATTATACTTACTACATCAATTTCAGTATTTGAATGGCCCATATTGCACACGATACAACCGTTTTTCATGACATTCATGTGTTCACGTGTTACTACATTTTTATTTCCTGTTCAATGTAACAAATTAAAAAATATACACACAATTTTAATTTGTTTATTTTAAGAAAAATTTTATGTAAGTACTAAAAAAAGTTATAATTACCAGTAGCAGTAATCACTATGTCAACAGAGCGTATCACTTCATTTATTTTCACAACCTTGAAACCTTCCATACTGTAAAGAAATACAAAATACTTTTAGCCAATATAAGGGCAAAATAATTCTCTTTTCAAGACTTAAGAGCAAATTTTCACCTTATGTCATGAAAAGAGAAGTAGTTATAACAGTACATCTAACTGTAGCAGAAAATCTGTTCAGTGATTCCCATTTCAAAAAGCATTTATATTTATGATGTTATGTTAATAGCTGTATTAATATACAAAAATTATTAACCCAAACAATGTGATGGTCAAATATTTACTCTTAGATTGTCACCACAATGTTAAAGTTAAGATCAGGTCGATTTAAAGTGCAGTATTCTTTCCATCAGAGAATGATATCAAAATTGCTATGTAGATGTCACTGACATATTTTCCACTGCCATTATGCACAAGTGGAAACCAGTCTTAATTGTTTAAGGATTACTATAATAAAGCTTAATGAATTGTGCCAATGTGAAAAAAGAAATAATAATACACAAAGTCAAAATACTGGCAACCAGATGGTTAAAACAGTTAAGAACAGGGTGCCTGCTACTCCAAAAATCTAACTTAGTTTCAAATCTGAATTGAAACCTCAGATATTTTCAATTTTACATATGATGAAGAACAGTGTCTACCATAGGCTCAAATGCATTGAACACTGTCATTCACCACCTGATTGTTCCATTGTGGTCCTGGTAAAATTCATGATGAGCATGAAAGATCCATACTTAGTATCTGCTGAATGGGAAGTTAAAATAATTTCATCATATTTTTGACATTTAACACTTACTAAAAGAAATTTGCACATCAATATATGTACATAATAATTTACATGTACTGTGAAGCAACAAAAATCTGGATTCAGTTGTCATAAAAATGGATATTAGCCCCTTTAAATGGTAACTTCACTTTTGATATTTTAACATGAATCATTCATAGTTTTTTTAATTTTGAAATTATGATTATACTTAAACAAAAAATACTAGCGATTCTGTAAATTATATTTTGAATCTTTGTAAGTATCTGTACATTCCTTGTGAAATACTGGCTTAAATTTACAATGTCTAAACTTTATTTATAGTGTATGGAGTTTACAATGCTTAAAATCCTAATTTACATATATATTTGAAAATTTGGACAAGCTGAAAATCTGAATGGGGTTGTTAAACTTGAGAATAGAGTTACACAAAAAAATCAAAAAAGAAAAAAGTGCATTTTTCATGATATAAATTTAGAAAATGGAAAAACATTTTAACATAATTAGAAAAATTTTTCAATGAATATTTTTTCATTGCAAACTGCTTCTTTACTTCCAAAAATGTACTGAATTTTGAAACATTTTAAATCAATAAAATCAAAATCATGTTAATAATTATCAAAAATTTGATAAAAATGCCATCAGAGTTGAAATGATTTTATATTAAAAGAAAATTCTTCAAATATATCTTATCTGAAAATATTAAAAAAAATGTTGAAATGATAAACTTTTATAATAAACTAGGACGAATCAGAAGGAGAGATGGATTAAAAAAATCGTTTGATACAACATAACTGATTTTTACATTTCATATGATAATATATTATTCTGTAAAGAATCGATGAAGCATGTCATTCAATATGTAAGCTTACTACATCAGATTTAATATAGAACTGCATGAAATTTGATTGTTCGGTTCGATATGTTAGAAAAATAGATCATCTCATATTTGGTGATACAATGTATGAAGTCAAGGAATAGTTGTATATGACAACTGTTGTAACTGTCACACTTATCCACTACCAGATTACCTCTTTTGGAATTATAATACACCGTATCACCACGTTTATGTTCACTACATGGTCTGGTGACAACGGTGTTCGATATATGGATCAAGTAGAAAATCCAAGAACATAAATCTTATTGTGAGCTTTGTGCAATGCTATAGAAGAAATATAAACACGAAACGTCTTAGAATTAAAGCAAAATCGGTAGAAATAGTATGTTATTTATTATTGCAATCAGTTTATTTTGTGTATTATTTAAACTAAACGAATATTAAGATTATAATAATAATTTTAATTTTCTTTTCCTAAATATTTCTCACTAAATACAAAAATAAAGTGTGAATAATATNAGTTTTTTACCGTTTCAAACGTCTTTTGGCATTCCTCTGACCAAATGAATCTTCGATTCTTTCTAAATAAATTGTGTAACGGCTCTAGAATTATTTAAACCCATTATATATTTTGAATGAAATAGTTAATTTTTCTTAAAAATTAAAATAGATAAGTAATTAAAAACATCATGATTTTAACAAAAAATTTACTTACGCATCAAGTACAGATTCTCGGCAGCAATACAGATTGTCAAATTTGGTCTGGAAAAAAAAAAATGATTAGTTGTAGATATAACATGCTTTTAAAGTACTGTGTAATTGTAATTAAAGTGTCCAATGCTATCAATTCAATTCAAATTCAATCTGGAAAATATTTAACAGTCCAAATGCAACCAAATTTGTTATGGTGACATTTCAGGACATGCGGAACACAGTTCCATGAAAAGAAATTGATACCAATATTCACAATTGACATTTTTGGCAATGTAAACAACAAAGAAAAAAAAGCAGTTTCCTCTAAATAAACACGGCAAAATACTGGGTATGAAAGTAGCCACAATCACTGAATGTCATTCTTATCAGTTATGGTAATCATCACAATGCCAAAACATGCATTTTTTTTGTGGAGTTGTTTTATGAAAACAATGGCAATGCTCCAACTGCACTTGAGGAATTTTGTCATCCAAGACCAAGTACCATTGACTCCACAATCTCTCAGGAGAATGAATCATATAATTTGAGGAAACTGAAGGTCTGGGAGTCCAATCTTGTTGAGGGTTAATCAAAGATTCACAGTCACTAAAGATGTTACCAGAGCTGTCATTGAATAGTTGAGGAATAATGTTGCAGGCTTCAAGTAGTGCAAGTCAGGGCAGTTTAGTATATCCTATAGCACAGTGTAGAAGATATTAAGAAAGTTGGTGCATTGTTATTCATATAAAATCAGCCACAACCAGCAATTGCTCATCACTCTGTCTTAACTGTCACCCTCATGTTTTCCAGCAGACTCTGCTATACATAAAGACTCTGCTATACATAAAGACTCTGCTATACATAAAGACTCTGCTATACTTGCCTAAAGTTTCAGTCTGATGTGGATTCACAGCCACATTTATCATTCAACCTTCTTCTTCAACTTTATCCCAATGGTCCTGAGACTGCTTAGAGATTCTGAAAGATTTTCAACACTTTTGTCATATGTTAACCTGAAACAGCAAGAGCACTTTCAGTGAACACTTTCGACATCATGGAGCACTTCCACATATTGGATTCTACCTACAGAAGTTTCTGCAACATTTCCCCAACAACAAAGTGATCAATCCCATGTTTTCTACTGCCTGGCCATCTTGTTCTCCAGATCTTAATCCATGTAATTTTTGGCTGTGGAGACACAAGAAAATGTGGTTTATCAAAGATATGTTGCAAATTTGGCTGGAAGCATCACAGAGGATCAATTACAGTTGGCTGTTGATTTCTACTTTACATTATAATCAGGTTTTTACACTTTAGAATGAGATTCACATTGAGTAGTATTTCCTGCATCACTAAGATGCAGGAAATACTACTCAATGTGAATCTCATTCTAAAGTGCTCATATACCTTGTGTTGCGCTTGCAATGTTTGTTGCAAACAACAAAGAAAATTCAATTATTAAAACCAATGGGATCGGTGGTAATATTAATATACTAAAAATAAAAAAAAATTTTTAGTTAAAAAACAAGTAAAATTATACTCTTTCNTTTTTTTTTTACAGAAATGGCTTCCACATATTCTGAAGTGCCATACCATGCTTACATTTAGACTGCTATCTTTCTATGTCAATGGTTTTCAACTGGAATGCTGTGGTACACTAGGGTGCAATAATGACACTTTAGGAGTGCAGCAAAATATAGTGCTGAACAGCGTCATAACACTTCTTAGCTTATCAGTAAAAATAATACAAAAGGCACAATAACTACATTGATAAAGAAGGGTGTCACAAGAAAAAATTACCAAGTTGAAATACCATTATTAAAAACAGTTTGAAAACAATGCTTATATACAGTATTAAACAAAAATACTTTATTTATAATCAGCCATACATCAAATTTTTTCATATTTTAAATAAGAATAAAAATTTTTATTAAAAAAAACAAAAATTTATTTATAAACAACAACTCAACAAACCTAATTTTTGATTAAAGCTCAATAATCTGCCAAATTATTGGGCTATGAATTAGCTAAGTTAATAAGTAGACACAAAGTAATTTGTCTACGAATAGAGTTAAGCCACTCATTTACTTCATATCTAATTAGGAACTTAGCCTAATCATAGCCTGAGAATTTGGCAGATAATCTGACTTTAAAGAATTTACTTACAAATTAACACAACTTTAAATTTGAAAGGTGTCCAAATAATAAATATTACCAAGCCAGTTATTACAGTCAATAATCAGTTTTGATTCATAAATTTACATATAGATGGTTGAAATGGAAAAAGGAATCATATTGCCACTTGAGACCCAGGATTGAGTTCTGAACAAATCTCAGAAATCTCTCTTCAGAGATAGAATGATCAGAGTATATTGAGTCCCATTCCTCACCATCAAGTCACCCTCATCAAGCACTTGGCCAATTCTATGATAAGCATGAAAAAGTTCCACTTACAAGGAAACTGTCAGAGTGTCTTTTAATAAATATTAATAAATTTAGTTAATAATATACAAACTCTATTTTAAATTTGTAATATTCACTAAAAGTGTTAATCAGGGTTAATAGCAATCAAATGTCATACTATTTCATATTAGTTTAACACAAATATGCAAATTTTTAGTAGTAAAAGGGTCGCAGAGGAAGACAACAATATTATATTTATAGAGTAGAATAAGGAATAAACTCAAATAAATGTTATATGAAAGATTAGATTGCAGCAGTTGGCAACATGGCATTTGACTGCCGTCCTCAACCTACATGAGTCAGACCATGGCTAACTCCATTTTTTTTTTGAGTGGATGTACTCTTGTCCAGTCACTCACCTTACCGCACACTCCGACCACTGTTTCCATGGTCGATGTAATTGTAACTCTTGTATATAGTTCTGTAAAAGAAACTAATATGAAATAGTACGACATTTGATTGCTATTAATCCTGATTAACACTTTTAGTGAATATTACAAATTTAAAATAGAGTTTGTATACTTTTAATGTAATTATTAACAAAATTTTATTAATATTTATTAAAAGACACTCTCCGACAGTTTCCTTGTTAATGTTATAGGATAGAATAAAAATTAACAATTCTACATATTAAATTCAGTATTAACAATGTATAAATAATATAAAACACGTATAAGCTCTGCAAGAAAATACTTCAAAATTAGAAAATTATGAAATATATATACAAGGGGTGCTCAAAAAGTATTGGACCTTTATTTTTCCCACATAAACCAATGGCAGTCTCTTTCAGTGGAGTTGTGGAGGGGACAGTCATGCACAGTCCTGAATTTTTTCCCGCCTGCAGGAAGCGTCAGTTGCTGGCAGTCGGCCTATGAGTGAGGATGTGTAGCAAGCTCTTGTCGGATTCCACTAAGTTGGAAAATGACTGAACAACGTGAGCAGTGATATCGCATCAAATTTTGCCAAAAGCTTGGCGATACCAAAGTGGAAATCATTTGCAAGATTCAGCAGGCTTTCGGGGATGATCCTTGAGGCCAAAAAAAGCGCGGCAGGTCCGCAGCAATGTCAAGGTCATGTTGACAGTTTTTTTCAATTCCCGTGGGATGGCGTATCCTAAGTAAGCACCACAAGGTCAAATCATCACAAAGGAGTACTACCAGGAAGTCCTTCGTCTTTTGTGATGCTGTGCAACACAAACAACCAGATCTGTGGTCAACCAAAACTTGGCAGCTCTATCATGATAACGCAACCGCCCATTCTGCGCATCTGATTCGGACTTTCATCGCCAAACACAACATTCCTGTGGTTCGTCACGCTCCTTACTCTCCCAACATGGCTCCATGTGACTTTTGGCTATTTCCCAAGCTGAAAATGCTGCTAAAAAATAACCTGATTTTAGTCAAGAGAAGACATCATGCGAAATGCGACAGACCGGCTGATGGCCATTCCAAAAGATGCATTCCAGCAGTGTTTCCAGCAATGGCAGGAGTGCTGAGAGAAGTGTATACATTACCAAGGAGACTACTTTGAAGGGGATTAGGGTTTTGTACCTCAAAATCAATAAATGTATTTTTTCCGACCAAAGGTCTTTTTGAACACCCCTTGTAAATTATAAAGTACAGTAGTGATCATAAAACATTAACTATACTGCTAAAAATCATTATGCATTGCTACATATTCAAATTATTTAAAAATCTCTATAAGGATACTCTGCATTTTAGGTTGAGTAAATTTTAAAAAATACAATGTCAATTAAAGTATTTATTTATATAATCAAGCACAAATGAATTTATTGGAATTGAATAAGTAAATTCACACTTTTTTAGAATGAACTAGATTTTTATATCTATATATCTTGAAGTTCTTTAAAATTTATACAATCAAGAATCAACACTATATTGAAAAGGAGATAGAAAATGATGATCAATCAAGACTTTAATTGATATTCACTTTTTACTGCTACTTACTGGAGTTTACTCTTTTAAAATTACTTCCCACTAAGCATTTTCAGACATTTTGTCCATCATCAGACAGTTTGTTGGGATAGAGTCTAGGGAAAAATAATTTAATTTGTATTTATAACTTCTAAAATTTACTTAATTAATTTGTAAAAGAACATTATAGGAGTATTAATTCTATATTTTTAGACTATAACAACTATTTTTACATGAAAAATAATTAAAATTTTGACAGCTATATTGAGAATTTCAAACTCACATTTATAAGATTATATATGAAAAGATATATTAAATTAATTTGAAGGAAAAAGTGGATCATTTGGC
>NW_019385355.1:136728-226315 GCF_000671375.1 Centruroides sculpturatus
TCCGAATTTTGTTCGTTAGAGACTGCATATTTATCTTTTAAACAAGACACTTTATGTTTGTCTTTGTAATATTTATTGTATTAATTTCATATGATTTAAAATATACTTAATATGTCAGCAGTTTGTAATAAACAAACTGCTGACATATTAAGTATATTTTAAATCATATGAAATTAATACAATAAATATTACAAAGACAAACATAAAGTGTCTTGTTTAAAAGATAAATATGCACGGACTTTCAAATTATACACTAATGTTCATGACTCATTATAATATCTATAAAGAAACTGTCCTGCACTTTATATTAAAATATGTTTTAAGAATTTTAATCATAAAAAACTGTTTATTAATATGAAAATATTCAAAATAACTCCCACCTTTATCTATCCAGTAATAAATATTTAATAACTTAAAAAGGTTTTTGACCATTTTTAACAGTCTTCATCAGTTAATCAAACATAAAAAAAAAAAAAAAAACATTAAAATAGAACGTATGGAATAAATATGAAAAATCAAAACAGGAATTGCATGAGTGTAAATACAAAATAAAATGCGCACAAGGATTACTTATAAATTACTCCATTAATAAGAGCCTGGATAGTATTGTTCTAGCATCATTTGCCAAATAGCAAGAGGTTAACGTCTTTTGGGATCAAGCATCCATTATCAGAACTGCAACCAAAAGACATGCAGTGAGGCATCTCGAGAGACAAGAGATATACAAGGCACATATGAGAACAGGTTGCATTAATCATAGAGATGCAGACACATTGTCCACTACATGAAAATCTTTTTACAATAATATGCATTAATCCCTGTAGGTCATCCTGCTTTTTCCTTGTTGTGGCCTTATTTTTATGTTATTTTTATTTTTACCTTATTACAGTCGACCCCCCTATAAGATAGAGATATGTTCCATTCTTTAGGAATCCGATTTCTTATGAGTCCTTCCAATCACAGCCCGACAAGTGTCAAGTTTACGGACTACGGCTGATTGAAAGGTTTTCTTCCATAAAATTAATCGATTCTAGACTAATCCGACTCAACATTTCTAAAATACATATATTTTTTTTGGGAATAATCTGTATAAACTATGCTATAAACAAAAAATTGTAGGANCGGCTGATTGAAAGGTTTTCTTCCATAAAATTAATCGATTCTAGACTAATCCGACTCAACATTTCTAAAATACATATATTTTTTTTGGGAATAATCTGTATAAACTATGCTATAAACAAAAAATTGTAGGATTACTTACCGAGTATGCACCATTCTACATCACCATTGCTAAAGCTTGTTTTCGTTGCAAAGCAGCACACCAAACCACAACCGATTTCTGATAACTTATTTTTCTGCGAAAACTTCGTTGAACTTCGGAGACATCATTAATATAAATAATTTTTATCGCCGTTGAATAAGAAATGTTTCTTTCACATGAAATGCATAAAATTACAGTACTGTATTAGACTTACGGTACCTAATTTANATAGAAGTCTCGGGAGGAGAAGGGTTTAAAGTAGAGTGAATACTAGCTGGCTGTATATTTTTAAATATTTTTCAAAAATTACGTTTTTTTATTGCGATTTCCGACCCCCCGACTTAATTAAACGTATATATAATAAAATATATTAATTTAAAAAAATTAAAAAACTATTGGAGGTCGTTTTTGACATCAGAAACTAGCTTTAAATAACTTTATCGAAGTAAAATCCGTGCACTACTACTTTAGAACGATGAATGAAATTTGATAAAAAAACTCCCATTAAAAAACAATTAAGAGTTAATCGTGCGTCATTAAAGGTATATTAAAATCGCGATAAAATATTTTCGCGCGGGAAAAAATTTTTGAAAAAATTTGGAGACTTAAAAAACATCCAAAAAAAACAAAAATTTTTTCGGAGGGCCCAAATGCCCGAGTTTTATATAACGCTATGGAACTTTCCCGAGTTATCTCGGGTTTTAAAGATTGCAGCATTACTTCTTGCCGCCTGCGTATGGCTATGATTGGTCATCTATATTCAGCAAACCAAATCAACAACGCAGTTAAGGAGACAAATTCCCTGACTGTTTGACAATTTTCGACAAATTCCCTGACTTTTTGATAATTTTTGACAAATTCCCTGACTTTCCCTGACTTTTTCAAAAAATAATGAAAATCCCTGACTTTCCCTGATTTTCCCTGACTTTCCAGGTGCGTAGGAACCCTGTATATAATACTGTCCAGACGATAGAAATCTCTCCGTAGCGTGGCGCTATGGACGGTGGGAAATTAGTTCAGCTGTCCGATGACGTTTTACGTAATTATAGGAGTTTTTTACCTTTTTTTATGGATACCGTCACAATTTTTTCTCAGTTTTATAGGAATCGTAATTATAGGGGGTCGACTGTATTTATAAGTAATCCTCATGCGCATTTTATTTTGTATTTACACATGTGCAATTCCTGTTTTGATTTTTCATATTTATTCCATACATTCTATTTTAATGTTCTTTTTTAATGTTCAATTAACTAATGAAGACCGTTAAAAATGGTCAAAAATGTTTTTAAGTTATTAAATATTTACTGCTGGATAGATAAAGGTGGGATTTATTTTAGTTATTCACATTCCAGTAGATTTTTATTTTAGTTTAAGAAAATATTCATTTGGTAGGCTGAGGATTTATTATTGTATTTCTATAAAAATTAATTTTATGATTTATTTTCATTGTAATTATTTTTTAATCATTTTTTGATTATTAATGTTAATAATAAAAAGGTAACACTGATTTAATATATTATTAATATCACATATTGATTAATATCATTTATTAATATTCATACAACATTTTAAAAATTAATTTTCAAAATTTAAATGAAAATTAACAAAAATAAAGTATGTTTTGTGAACTAATTAAATAACTGACTCTTCACCTACAACATTTTATACAGTGAAAAATCAGCAGTACATAAATTTTATTGTTTGTTTTAAATTATCAGTTCAAAAAGTCTACTTTATTCGAGTACACAAACTTACAAAACATATTCTTTATGTTCTATCCCAAGTTCTTCTGAGTCACAAAATCCATCTTTAGGGAAAACGCATACTTAGAAAAACATAAAAGACATAAGAATATTATTTATCATCTACATTTTTTCTTGAATCTCAAAACCCTAACAATGATAACAGGTTTTGCACTTCAAAAGAAGTTGAGATAAAATGTAAGAAATATGTTTGGAAATAAATGTAAGGGTGTATGCACGTATGCAGCACGGCAGAATGATGTCACTTTTTTCGTCACAAAAGTCGATTTTGTGCCACTTTTCTCATGCTGCATAAGTTGGTTAAATTCTATCTTTTGTGATGGCTGCTGCTGAGATGTGTTTCTATCAGTCAGCCAATAACAGTTTGTTTCTCAGTCAACATAGAATCACATGTTGTTTTAATGGCAGAAAGTTCAATGCAGTTAACTGAAATAACTGACATTAGTATAAAGAGGAAAGGAACATAAATCGAGAGATCTTAATCGAGAAATAGGCATATTTTGTTCATCAGTTCTTTCTCGATCTAAGAAACTATCTGTAATCCAAAATCTTTGTTTGAATCTTCGACAAAATCTTCTAGCTAAATAAAGTGAGCCATACAAAATGAAATTTATAAACACATGGATAACAACAGTGTTGGTATTGTTTGCCATCTTGAATACTGTATGCATGTGCAAAATCTACAGCAGATTGCACTTGTGTGGTATACTGCCATGCAGCGAAAATGCATTTGCATCACCACTTTTCATTGCCACACCGCACGTGTGCATCCACCCTAAGAAAGAAGTTTGCGGTTCTCTAATAAAGTAGGCTGTTTGAAGTGATATGTTTCTAGTTGAAATAATTACATTTTAAATTATTTTGATAAATAAGATAAAAACTACTTTATCAAAATACTTTCAACTTTGTCTCACCTTTGTGACAGAATCATTCACATTCATAGCTGGTACAGTCAATTTGTTAGCTTTAGAAAGCTGGTATAGACGATGAACGCCTGTCACACTTTCTTCTACTATTCCTTTGATTGTCTTGAAAACTGCTGGATATTTTTTCAACATCAGATGAGTTGCATCGCCGCCATCGTCCAAAATCTAAGATTGTGGTGAAAGTTTAATATTAAAAATCAGTTACATAAATACCAATATATTTTTTTTTCTATGTACTATTCAATGAATATAATTAATAAACTATAGTTATTGAATAATATAATGTAAAGTTAAATTAAACATTTTAAAAAACTTTTTTAACTTTTTTTTAATGATTTCAATAGCAGACAATTATGACAGATATATGAAGCTAATATTGAACAATCGCAGATATGAAAGACAATAAAATAACAAATAATAGAATTTAATTATTTTGTCCTTGGTCACAATTATCAATATATATATATATATATATACAAACAAATGTAAAAACTTCTCTATATTGTTATTTTTTAGAAAATAAAATGTTACAGCAAATTTACAAAAAAATAATTTATATTTCCTTTTTAGTTTTCCTCCTTTTTGCAATAATAAATGATTTTTTTCAAAGAAATTGATTGAACTATGTATAAATTATAAAAATTTATCTAATTTTAAAGAATCCATCCTCAAGAATTAAAATTACTATAGTCTGTGTTGTGCAGCAAAAGAGCAGACACTAGTCAGTCTGAGCTGGATGTATCTCAGATGAAAGGAGACTTGTGTTTAACATGTGAGTAATGCTAGAATTAAAAGTAATAAACTTGTAAAAACACATAAAACAATAAAATTATGATAAAATGGTATAAAAATGTTTTAGAAATGTAAAAAACAAAACAGCTGAATCA
Organism: Centruroides sculpturatus; assembly: GCF_000671375.1. NCBI lineage: Eukaryota > Metazoa > Arthropoda > Arachnida > Scorpiones > Buthidae > Centruroides > Centruroides sculpturatus. The sequence continues at coordinate 141,566 of NW_019385355.1, forward strand.
AATCCATGTGTCATTCCATCCCTTTCATCTGACATATGAGTCAGCCTGAGCTGGAAGGGTCTATGTCAGATGAAAGGAGAGATGTGATTAATGTGTGAGTAATAATAGAATTAAGAGTAAGTAATAAACTTTGTTTTTATAAACTAAAACAATAAAATTATGATAAAGATGGTATAAAAATGTTTTAGAAATGTAAAAAACAAAACAGCTGAAAGAAACCAGATCTATGTCTCAACTCCCAAGGGAGTAGCCATAAGTCTCCTTCCATCCCTTTCATCCGACAGATACTTCCAGTTCAGGCTGACTCATGCCCATTCTTTCACTGTGTGAAGTATAAGGCTATATCCTATATGGAGCATCCAACAGCAGCAGCAAACACAGTACTAAGTGGAACAGACAAACCAATATGAGCAAATGTGCATGTCTGGAGTAACCGTGTAAGAATGTAGCAACCACCAAGTTGCTACACACTATACATGATTACTCCAAACTCATGGTTACTTGCTTCTACACATGCATGCAGAAAGCAACTACAAACAAGTTTGATCACTGCTTCCACTCCTTGCACTTCCAAAAAAGAAGAAAAGCTGGATTGTCTTTTAATATCATGATATGGTACAAATGGTGAAATTCACTGAGCTCATTATTTCTTATAAATATCATTAGTCTTTTGCTTACAAGAACTTTCAGTAATAAAATACAGAAAACTGTGTTTCCATGGCAAGCATTCAACAAGGTAGTCTTGTTGCCATTTTGTAAATAACATGTGTCCACTCCAGACAAGTTGCTCGTGAGCTGGAAGTGCATACCAAGATGAATCCCACTCTACATTGCTGGATGTACTCTAAACATTTGTTATAGTAATTACAAAAAAAAAAATCTAAATTTTAACTACAAATGTATTTAAAAAAAATACAATTCTAATTAAAAATGAAATTTAGATTTTAAGAATTTTTGTAGACAAAATGAAATGTTTAATATAAGAAGGCAATATTAATATTATATTTCTGCTAACCAGAGATATCTTTTTTATATAAATGATTATATAATTTATTTCTCAATAATAAAACATTATTATAAAGATGTATTTGAATACTGAACACAATTTTTAAATATTTTGGTAAAAAAACAGTTAAAAATTCAAACTGAATTATGCAGTATTAAATTTACAGTGGACATAGACACTGACTGAAAGTGAAATAAGTATGAAGACAATGGAAATGAAGTTTGCTAAAATAAATTAGTAGAGTACTATTGGTGGTTTGAACATGTAAACAGGATGGAAGAAAAGAGACTTCCAAGACAGGCTTACGAGAGGAAAGTTATGGAAAAGTGACAAAAGAAAAACCAAGAAAAAAATAATGATGTTAGGGCAAGATTTGCACCAAAGAGAAGTCAAATTCCAAGCAATTTAGAGTGTAAACTAATGATAAGAAAGGAAGAAAGAAATTGCAATTAGTGATCTATCCAATCTATAAACATCACTTAGTCTGATATATTAATAATAAACCAAACAACTGTCATAATTAATTGGGCTAATTAAATGTTATTATTAATGATTAGCTATTAAGTAATTTGGTACTAGAGGTGCACTCTCTTGTTGAATTTTATAATTATATTTTCTAATTAATTTTGAATGTTCTGAAAGAAAAGAATCAAATGGAGATCCAGGTAATGAAATTGGCAACACATCTGCAAAGCAGGCAGGAGTTGCAGGAGTCTGGGCTGATTCTTTTCTTCCAGAATATTGTAAATTAATTAGTAAATATTATAATTATTACATTTAATAAGAGATTGCACCTAAAAATTACCTCCAACACTTACTAAAAGTTAATCATTAATAATAGCACTTAATTAACCCGATTAATTACAGTGATCGTTTCATTTATTACTGATCTATCTGATTACTCCTACTGCAATAAAACGAAGAAAGAGAAATTTTTTAAATGTTCAAAATTTCAAAAGGAAACAGAACTGTGACTCCATTATAATTTTAAAAAAATCTGTAATTATATTTTATTTTTAAAATAAATTTATACAAAACTACTTATGTTTTCTTTATAAATATATAGCGGTTTAAATTTACCCTCATGAAAATGATACTTTGTGTATGCAGTACCAATAATAAGCTGTGATAATAACAATGTGCATGAATATCTTTCATCACTTTTGCGAACCTGATAATATGTAAGCCAAACAGAGAAGTAATAGAATTTCTAGTAAAGTAGCTGCAAATAATGTAGACAAAATTAGATAAATAAGTTATTTAATAATTATATAAGTCAGTTATTATTACAAGCATGTCATCAACTCTTGAGAAATTTAATTAGATATGATTTAAATTAAATAATTTAGTCATATCTGTTCAAAATTAACTGATTATATTATTGCTAGAGTTGATTAAAGTGAATTTACGTGAACCAAAGATAAAATCTTGTCAATTGAGATATTTTGAATTGTAATTTTATTAATAGTTAGTTAAATATGTTTAAATTTAGTGTATTATTTAATTATACTAATTTTAATTTCCTTAATTCTAAATCTAAATTTAGAATTAAGATAATACAATTATAAAATTAAATATTTTAATAGAATATAATAGAATTAATTATAACAAAAGCAAAGTGTAAGATGTTAGAAAGATTTTAAGGAAGAATTAATTTGCTTAAGATATTTTTAATTATTGAATAATGGCACATTACAACAATTTATAGAAATAAACATTTTAAAAGTTTAAAAATTTCTTTTTTCCAAAACATTTTTGATGTAAATTAGCAATCATTTACCATAAGAATGTATACCATTTTATCAAATTAGAAGAAATTACCTAATGAGTTACTGAGCATTTAAAACTTTGTATAATATATATTCAAGAAAAGAATAATTTCGTATAAAATTAATTAAAAGAATACTAGAATGTTTTACTATTAGAAAAAAACTAAAAAAAAAACAATAATGGAATATAACAAAGATAAAATGAAATAAGCCTTAGCTTAACAGTTACTATATTCTCAGGAAACATTTACAACAAAAAAGGTATATATATTCCTGCTGATATTAAGAGAGTTGACACAATTTAAACAAGATAATATTTGTTCTGGAATAGACGAATGATCAGAAGCCAAAAGTGAAACATAAATTCAATTTATAACAGCTTACATTATACAAAACTTACAAGTTATAAATATATTTTATCTCATACCATATTTGGTTGCCAATTATCAGAGTGCACGCAGGAATCAATACACCACCAAAAATCTTCTTCTGATTCCCCTTTCCATGCAAATACTGATATTCCTACAGAATTAAATAAGTTGATTAAATATGTTTTCCAAAACTAATCATTTTATATTAATAAATGTCCAAGATAATTCTTTCTTTGATGTTATTCAATATTGTTTAACCCCTTAAGAATTAAGAATTAATTAAGAATTTTTCAGGAAAATTCTTAATTAAATCTCCATCAAAGTTTCCATTCTTAATCATGCATTATCCAACACTTAATAATAATTCTAAGTTATTATATATTATAATTTATATACACATATTTAATACAGAAAATACAGAAGAATTAAGTTCTATAATAACAAAATTTGTCTTAGGTAGTTATTAGTTATAATAAATTTTAAATTAGTAAATTTTACATGATAAATTCAATAAAGAATTTATAAATTTATGCAAAAATAGCTTAAGCTGAATCTAAATCAATATCTTTCTTGTAACAAATTAAGGTTAATGAATACAACAATCACTGTATATTTAAAGTAAAGATCAAACCAGTGAATCGCTTAAAATCTAAATATGTTATATTTAAATTTTTGTGAAATGTTTTACAGTCAGGTGATATTCTATTCTGATAATTTTGCACAAATATTGAACAAATTTATTTATGAAAAATAAGCTTTAATTAATAATACTAAAATCAATAACTAAAATTTTTAATCAAAAATCTAGGAATTATATTTATAAAATATTTATAGATTTTTGTTTATAAGAACTATAGTTGATCCAATTCTTGATGTTTGGTTTTCTGACTTGTGTCATCGTACTTTAGGAAACTAAAAATATTTATTTCGAAACATTTTTGACCTCACTTTTTCTTATTTACCACAGCAAGCAGTTTTGATTTTTGATTTATTACTATTGTGGGTGCCAAGTTTAATACTTTCATGATTATGTCATCTATCAAAAATATTTACTATTAGATTCTTATTTTTTTAACTGATATACTGTAAATTTTATGTTTTAATTTGTATTATACATTGAATTACAGAGTAATGATTTAATACATATAAAATAACTTTTGTTTTAAATATGCTAATTCTAAAATTAATCTTAGTTTATTTTTTACCAACTAATCACAAATATGAATATATGTAACTTTAAATTATTTGTATAATTTACAAAATGTAATTCAAAAGATAAGCTTATTTCTTATTTTATTCTAATTTTCTAAATAGTTTTGAAAGTAACACTTTGAAGTGTTAGTTTCAAAATTATTAAAGAGAAAAACAATCTCATTTTACTAATAGCATCTAATATATAAAGATATTTATTTGTTTATATGTCTAAATAGTTTTTTGTTCGAGGCTAAAATTGTTATTTTTATATTACAAAATTTAATATCAAACCTAGAATGTATAGACATAATAATTTAATAGTGAAGTGATCAGTCAATAATTCTTCCCATCAATTTAAAATAACAATATTAATGTTATTCATCTGCTTCCATAAATATATTCTTTATTGTTAAAACAATCCAAGTTATTAATATTAATCTAAAATTATTAAAAAAGTCTTTCTTTGAGACTTTTTGTCTACATAAAGTGTTTTTAATGTTGTTACATTAGTTTATTTAAATTAAAAAATATAAAAATAACAACAAATATATTTTAATTTTAGCATAACCTATACATGATGATGTTATGTCAACTTATGAAGTCTATTTAATTCTAACTATTCTACATAACGCTTATAATTACATTACAGATATAACATCAAATAAACAAACGTCATCACTAAACCTGATATATAAAGCTATATACCAACCAATGCCGAATATTATCGGGCTAGAAATGGCTATAATATTAATAATTTATAAGAAAATTTAGCACTAGAGTTAGGCGTTAGGTGCCATCTCTTGATAAATTTAATAATAATAAATTTTAATTAAATAATATTTGGCATTGGTTGGTGTATAAAATCAAGCCCAATATGTTTTTAATCAAATGATGTTGTTAGATTCTTTTTGAGCTTTCTTCTAAATATTCTAAATTAATTTATTTCTAATGATTAAATTTAATACAAACGACATCTTAACTGTCCATCTCAAGTCAAAATTGCTTAGTATCTTAATACAGTCAACCCCCCTATAACACAGGTTCATATAGTGCAGATTTGTATATCGCGGTGAAAAAATTGCGCCCATATTCGTATAAAGACGCTAAAAAAGATTGTAAAATGTGGTAAAACGTCATCGCCAACTCCTGCACAGGATTGGTTGAATCTGGACCAATAGTGGACGAGCAGCCGAACTACTTACATGCTACAGAGAGTTTAGGCGGGTAAGTTGAGTTTACTATCATCTGTACAGTATATAAATTAGGTACTGTAAGTCTAATACAGTACTGTAATTTTATACATTTCTTGTGAAAAAAACATTTCTTATTCAATGGCCATAAAAATTATTTCTATTAATGATGTTTCCAAAGTCCAATGAATTTTTCACAGAAAAATAACTTATCAGAAAACACGCCTGCCATTTGGTGCGCTGCTCTGCAACAAAAACAAGCTTAAGCAATGGTATCATCGAATGGTGCACACTCGGTAAGTAATCCTACGATTTTTTGTTTATAGCATAGTTTATACGGATTATTCTTAAAAAATTATACGTGTTTTGGAAATGTTGAGTCAAATTAGTCTAGAGTTGATTAATTTTATGGAAGAAAACCTTTCAAACAGCTGTAGTCTGTAAACTGCACATGTGCTGGGCTGTGATTGGCTCATTATTTAAAGATTCCTACAACATGAAATTCTTATAAAGTGGAACGTATATACCGCGTTATAGGGAATCGACTGTAATTAATTAGCTGTATTGAAACTTGATATGAATATATTACAGGATTTATTTTTCTTTGTTTCCTTAAATTTATACAATTGTTTTCTGTACAGTTTATTATATTCAGCTGTGGTTTTTAGTTTAACATTAATCAAATTCAGATAGACATCTCCATTTTATACAAATTTGTAATCTCTTTATTATTCATTCTAAAATAAATTACAGCAGTTGGAGGGTTATTGCTATGTATCCAGTTTGATGTGGGTGTTTATATTTAAAATAAATGTAATGGTGCTCCTAGTTAATAAACATCTGTCCAACTATAAGTTTACATAAACCACAAGCAAGTACTATTAACTTGTGATGGTTGTTAGCCAGACAACTGCAATAACATTTATATTGATAAATGTTTTATTCATAAACGAAGGTACAAAAAAATTGGTTTGTTTTATTTATTAATAATGGTTAATTATTTAACTTACATATGTAAGTGTTTAAATTTTTATTCCATTGTTTGTTCATATTAGCCATTATAAATTAATTTAATAAGATTATTCACCTTTAATGAAAAAAATCTGTACTTTTGTTACAACACAATAGAATTGTCATGTGTATATTTGATTGCATAATGGTTCATAATAAGATATGTATTTATAACTTAATTGCTTGCATAAGTAACTTGATGTCATTGGATATTATCTAGTTAAAATTGGTATCAAAGAATGAATAAAAAGCTACTAACAGACATGACTGTGATAATCATCAAAGAAATGCAACTGTAATAAATATATTTTGTCTTTACTTATATTAAAATGATTTCTAATAGCTATAGATTAATATAATATTCGTGTAGCGTTAAGTTGTTCATTTTCATAAATTAGTTAAATCTACCATTTCATATACAGCCAAAGTTTGATATTAGAAAGTTCTACATTATGATATTTGATACTATCCACAAATTGAATATAAATTCTCACTTAAACATCAAATTTTCAGCAAAATACTCAATTTCAACATTCAAAGGTTTTTGGCCACTCTTTAATTGCTTTCATCAGGAAAAGTCGAAACAAAAATAACTGCTCTATTTATAGAATGTTGCCACGCTGTATATGTAATTTTTAAAATATTTTAAATTCAATTTGACCAATGGTTGTCACATATATTACGCAATGTATACTCCTTTAAGAGTCTAAATAATACTTCCATGCATTAAATATGGGAATATAGTCCATATTCATGCACTCTCCTGTTATGTCAGCCCTGTAGATTTCTACGGCCTCTAATGTTCTTATGTGCTGTTTGTCAAATACCCTGTGTAATAAGGTAGCTTCCTCCCATATGGGGGAAATTCCCAGTTCAGTGGCATATTGGGCCAGGGCTGTATTGATGTTACCTTTTGTCACATCATACTTGTGATCTCGTAACCAGGCTTGTAATGATCTGCATGCCAACCCAATGTACATTAGTGTTCTGTCGAACCTGTCATCCTGTAGAGAGATGCAATAAACACTAGGTGCCCTTGCATTATTCGTTTCAATTTATACTGTGTGTATATATATATATATATATTCGATTTGTAAAAAACAACACCACTNATATTCCACATTATGAATTCCTTTTTCCAACAGACTTTTTCATGAAATTTAAAAATATGTCTTTTACATTAAAAATTTTCTACTTAACAAAGTTTATATGCTATAAAATTTTCAGTTAAGGTAAAAAATTTTTATTTTTTATATTGATAGATGTTATAATGCAAGCTCATATCCACAAGTCTTGATGGCCATTACAAATATAATGCAATATATCTACTGTATTGTATTTCTATTAGGATCAAAACATCTGTATCTGAGAAATGTTCCAAAATAACGAGTTTTTTAATAAGCTCAAAACTGCAAGAAATGGCTTCCAGATGAAGTTTTTGATTATTTAAACAAAGTTAGAATTGGTTGTTAAAAGTAAAATAACTTTTGATGGAGAAAAAATACAGATGACGATTACTGACCACTTCCCAACACAAATATATGAGTACAACACCTATTATTCAATTGTAATATTTTTTCCTTAAATTCAATAAAAAATATTACACGTTCTGTTAGACTTTACATTTTAAAATGCATATTTATGTATTCCTATATATATATAGGAATACATAATGTTATAATGATGTAGTTTTTCTTAAATATGCATTTTAAAATGTAAAGTCTAACAGAACGTGTAATATATATATATATATATATATAAGGAATACATGTTTATATAATTTATAATCTCCTTTTACTTTTAACAAATTTTGTATATAATAAAGATTTTTCATATTTCCCTTAGGCAATTCTGTATAATGACACACAAATTCAATCATTTTATTTCATAACTTTTTCTACTAACTATTATAAATTGGCACTATTAGCATTTCTTATTCATTATATCTTTCCATCTTCTAAATTAAATGTTTGTCTTCATTGATTCATAAACAATTCAATATTCTTTTATGGAATTGCTTAAGAATATCTCATCCTTTAAGCACCCACAGGGCAGAAAAAAATTTAATTTTATTGTTCACTGTGAAATATGAAAATATCTTTGTAATCTATATTTTATAAACTGAATGATTAATTAAAAACATATCTAATAAATATATATAATAAAGTGTGTGTAAAGTGTGATTAACTGGTAGCATTAAGTAGTTTTTATTAGAAACCATTAGAGATAAAAAGACTGGACTAAAAGCAAGTTTATTTGGATAGTACACAACAAAATAAACACCTTTTATAATAGATCACATTTTCTTAAACTTAATGATTTAAGATATCAGCCAGTTTTTTTCAAAAATCTGAGCTCTTTTTTTCCTGAAAGTTTCTATGCTGTGAAAGTTAGGTTTAAGTTTATATCAGTTTTCATTCTTTATTTTATCTTATCAGATAGTTGAACAAGTAGGCTTTGAATAAATTGAATTGTTACTTTTTCAAAGCATAAAGGAGTGTCTTTTTTGGAGTGATCTTTTTCATTTACTTGTTTCCTCTATTTTCACAACAATGAGTTATTCAAATGAAGATTCATTTGATACACTGATAGCTTTAGGTGCATGTCACTATATTCACAGGCTGCAAATTTTAATACCAGTCTTCATGGAGATCAATTAAGGAAACGGTTTACTTTCAGTGTCCTTCTACAAAAAACATGAAAATCAGAATTTGGGAAAGTTTTCACAAGATTAGTAGATGTAAATTACAAAATGCAATGAATGCCTTTCCTAGAAGAATAAATCCCTACATATATGCAAGAAAGTGCACTAATCTAAGTAAATTTTGAAATGCATTTTCATTACTATCATGTTTGTCATGCGAAGCTTTTTCATAAATAAACTGATAAACTTAGTTCTCAGGACAAACTTTCAACAAAAAGAGAAATCAGATTTTTAGAAAAAAAATTGGCTGATATGTTGAAAATCATTAGGATTAAAAAAAATGTGACTTCTTATAAAAGGTGTTTATTTTGTCAAATATTATCCATGTAATGACTGAAAGGTGCCACTTATAATTTAAAAATATCATTTTATTCTATCTCAACCAGCAGCAATTTTCAAGGTCACCCAAGGTCACCAAAACTGTCTGTCCCTCTCTATATGCTTGGTTATTAATAAATAATAGCTTGTTAGAGATAGGAAGATGTACCATCTTCCTATCTCTAACAAGCTATTATTTATTGTGACAATGTCACAATACCAGGCTGTATGTTCTTTTTTAATTTATTTAAAATATATGTTTTCCATCTCAAATTAGTAACTGCTTGCCCCTGTACATCATACTTTTCCTTTAACAATAAAGTTGTGCCAGTCTTCTATTTACTGCTTTCAGGGGAAAAGTTTTGAATTGAAATAATGTGAATTCCGGTTTGAATCAGAAGTTCGTATATAGTTCATCAGGGCCTCCTGCCTCTAAGGTTTCCATATCTGGTCTCAACTTTCATCTACCTAACTCTATTCTTGAGATTAAGGACAGAGAGACAGACAGATAACAGCGAGAATTTATAGGTCTATTATTTTTTCAAATTGCAGCCTAATGCATTTCCGAGAAAAACTACTGAACACCACCAGTGAATCACCCTGTACAGCTAATTATTTATAGAGTTTATAAATAAAATTTAGTAATATTTTTGAACTACTATCACATCTTACTTAATTTAAAATAACTAGAGATATAAGTATATACCATTGCTATTATAACAATACCTTCTTTATACAAAAATCCATCTATTTACAGAAAAATTTTTATACTTATCTAAACACATTCTATTTCTGTGTTAAGATAACTTGTATTTTTATACAAATAAAATTCATTCATAAGAAAAAAGCTGACTCATTATATATATCAAACATGATATTAAACAATTAAGTCTTTGTAACAAAAATATTGTCGTAGCAATGATAACTTATATAAATAAAGTGTATTTATTAATTTCATTTTATAAATTACTCACCGGCTTCAGCGAGAGCAGCGGCAACTTCATTCTATGGTTAAAGTAACTATCATATATTACACATAAATAATTATTTTAAAAATAATCTATAATTAAATATAAATTATATATATATTTTTTTAATGTTTGGATTATGTACATTTTTTAAAAATGCATTTATTAAATAGAAAGCTAAAACAACAACAAAAATATTTTAAGATGTTATAAATTAATTTTAAGCAATATTTGTTCTAAAATAAAATAAAATATTGCTTGTGTAAAGATGTATTTACATAAATTATAAATTTATAAAGAATGAAATTAAAAATAAATAAAATAATTCAAAATAATTCTATCTGAATTCTATGATAATTTTATATTCTCTGTCTTATAGAAACAAAATGTAACTCAATAATACATAAAATGCTGAATAACTGCATAATTTTAAATAAATTATTACAGAAATCAATTTCTTTAATATCTTTGCTGGGGAGGACATGATCATGGATTTTGATGAGCCTTAACATTGTGAATGCACATCCATGTTTTAATGTTTCATCCAGCAGGCCTTAGTTTTCAAGATATTGTTTAAAATTTGAGCTATTATCACATAAGTTATCAGAAAAAGGCAAATCAAGACAGTCATGGTAAGAGTGAAGATTCAGATCCAGAAAATATTAATTTTCTTTTTCAATTTTCATTAATTTTATTTTTATTTTAATATCACAAGGCATAAATAAGACAAGATACTTGCATTCTATTATAGTTGTAGAAATTAAAAAGAAAAGCAAAGAAAAAAGAAATTGATTAATGAAATGTACTAATTTCCTAATGTCAAGTATAATTATTTGATAATCTATTTTAAAATTTGATACATTTATCATTTTTCCTTCTTTGGATATGAGCCATTTGGCTTACACCTTATTAAAAAAATAATTTAATTGAATAATTAAGATTATCAAATACATAACCACAAAAATATATAAAATTTAAATAAACAATTCTTTTGAAAAATAAATTTTATATTTACCTGAGTTGAATAAATATTACAAGCAGCCCATCGGACAGATGCTCCCAATTGAACCAATGTTTCTATCAATACCTGAAAAATAATATGTAATGTAATGAACATAAAAAATATTTTAATAGAAAAAATCATAAATTTTAAATTTAAATATAATCTAAAACATTCTTTTACATCTATTTTTAATATCATATTTAAACATAAAAATCACTAAACTGTCAAAATATATTTTACTTGAAATCACATACACAAAAATAATCTGGGGAATAACATAGCTAACTTTAGAAGTTAAAATTTATTGAAAACATATGTTACAGAACTACTTGGCTCCAGTTTCAGATAGAATTTAAAGAACAGTTTAAGTTCTACTGCACTGTGATAATATACCTGTGTACAACCATTAAGGGCATTATTGTAGTTAATACATACACAAATATTAAAATATGGGTGATATTGTAAGAAAAACCTTAATATTCACACTGTTCATTTCGAGTTCCATCTGGAGACAGATATGGAGTGGAGTGGAATGGAGATGGAGCCAAATAGTTCCGTAAACACTTTTGTTCTGTTTAAACAAATTTTAACTTGTGTGTTAATTCTTGAATTACGTTGTCTAAAAGAATATGTCAAAATTGAATATAAATAAAATTCAGTAAAATATCTTATTGTATAATTGATATTAATTAGAAAATACTAATATATTTTTAATGATAGTGAAAGAGAAAAACAATTAAATTTGACCCTTTTTTGACAGATTTATTTTAAATATTTTTTTATAAATTTCATTTTTTATTTTACATCTATTAAAAGTATACATAAAACACTTAAAAACTTGAGAAAATTATAGAAAATTCAAATCAATCACTTTCAGAATCTGTCCATCAGTTTTGTAGCTTACAAACAGAAAAGCTTTGTACTTACAAACACAGTCATTCTATATTCTTCATATCCAGCCACTGATGGCACGAAGAATGTATATCTTTGAACTGCAAAGTTGATCTCTCATCATCAACAAATGTGAGAGGAGCATATTTAGTTTTCACTAAAACTCCAAATTTTGTGAATGAAAAAACTCATAAATTACATTTTGAATAGTTGAATTTTTGCTCAGGAAGTATTCCAATTTTTCTGAAGCAAATCCACCCAACTGCTTTTTGGCATGTTTAAAAATCTCTCACTTTGTCTCACTAGACAGACAACTTTCCTCAACCTTAGAAACTGAACCACACAGAAACTTGTATGAATGAACAGTTCCTGTAACACAGCTTCTTGTTTCAACAGGTTTGAGTTTTATTGTGGCCACTGAAGACTTTTCATCTAGTTTCTCAATGAATGCTCCCATGGATGAAAAATTTTAAGCATAAAAACAAACACTTGAATCCATGTGCCCCATGTAGTTATAACAGGGTGTTTTAGAGTGACAAGATAGTTTATATAAATTGTATTCTTTATATAAATGAAAATTCATAGAACTTTAATCAAAGCCTTTTTTCAATTCCAGAATGAAGCTCTTAACTGAAGAAAATTTTGCCCTAATTGCTTCACATATCCTGTTAAGACAATGGTGTTGATTTATCCAAATCTGAGACACTATATTTGAGCACACACTTAGTATATATGGTGCCTGGTCTGTTAGAAGTAACCAAAACTTTTTCTTACAAAACAACATTTGACTCATGCATTATTGATGGCCTGGATAACAGTTATGGAATTTGTAAACTCTTAACAGCATAGGTTGTACTGGCTCTCCTGTTAACAGAAGACAATGTTCAGCACATACCTTTTAGCATATCCACTGTTTCATCCAAAATAAAAAAAAGTTGTTTTCTACTATTTCCCATATGTTTCTGAAAGTTTCTTCATAGGCAGGCTGCACATAGATTCTCCTTTAGCATGCTTTGATTAGGGTTTGACTGTTTTGTATACTTTTCAAAAAAGTTTTTGAATATAGAATGATTTACTTTGTTAAGAATAATCCTTGCCTGTATTAAAACTGTAGCTAGTTTACATGAAAATTTATTCTTCTTCCATTATCTTTTAATGATAGAAAAATAAAAAGAGAGAGAGAGCTTTATTTTCATTTCTTTTCCTGTTGGAAATGTGTTCTGCATATTTGATATGCTGCTTAATTTGTAAAGAGAAATGCTTCTCAATGAATTTATGGTAACATCATACAATTTACATCTCAAAAATACTATCATCTGTTGTAATTCCTGTATCCTTAAAATTATTTACTAACTTCTTCAGTTTGACTTTAGTATCTTTGCATTTAAAAAAAAACCTGTCATGTCATCATCAAATCCTTCCTCACCTTATAAACAATGGAATTGTCTTTATTATTTTACATCATTTAAATATCAAAATATCAAAAAAACTATTAATTAAAAATTTCATTTCAGATTTATGAACAGAAATAGAAAAATACACAAAATATCCAATTAAAATGCAAAAAAAGAGAAGAAAAACCATAAAAAGTGCTCGGGAGTAAAAAGGAGAACTAATACCATCTCCAAACAATTGTAAACTTAATAAAGAACCAATGCATGATATTTTGACTGTCCCCTGTACATTTCCATTATAATCAAAAATGAAATGTTTTAGTCAAATTTTGCAAAGTGTTTTAAAATATTTTTCAGAAATCACTTTGCAATGTTACCACATTATATGAGAAGATTAAAACATATTGATCAACTTAAAAAGGAATTAAACAAAGATAATCACATTTTTTATTTACAATACACTTTTATCAATAATGAGTTATATGGATTTACTTCTATATTAATATTTGATTAAAATACAACAAGACAAAAAATAATGTTCCAATGTTTCCCTTTTTTTAATTTATTTTTATATCTTAGACTATATTAATATAAAAGTTCTCTTGATAAAGGAATTTTTAAATATATTTTTGTAAATATTGATTTTATTGAGATATCAAATCAGAAATATGTTTCTTGTATTTGATTAAATTTATTTTATGTTTCTACGCAATTCAAATTTGGATTATTTTCATTTATTTAAAATAAAATAAACAAAAGAAACAATGCACAGGTAACAGCTATTTCTGAATTGATACTAAATTATTCAAGCCAAGTAATTAGAAAAAAAATTAATAACTTCTATTCTTGTTATATTTTACTAATCATTACATTATTTTTATCACATCATTTATATACTACAGAAATATAATAAAACACACTTAAATAAAAATGATAATGATTATGTTTGTTATTTTAAAAATGAAAATTGATTTTTTAATTTTTTTAAAAAATATTATATATATAAAAATGAAAATTAATAAAATAATTTAATAAAAATTAAAAATTTACTTTTCATTTTCTTCAAAATATATAAATGTTTAGTTTTCATTCAGTATTTTCCTGATTATTTTTTTCTAATTTCAATATACACAGTAGACGGGTAAATAAATATCTGCACAATTTTGGCAAGCATATTTGATATATTTTTTTAAAAAGTTGAGAATGTGTTGCTTAGACTGTAGATTTAAATTTATGTCGTCATGACAACAATATTCCAAATGTAAACAAAATGGAGCACCCTAATGAAGAGCAAAAATTTGTAGTTGACAAATTTTACAAACAAGAGAAGAAAGGAGAAGCTTTACAGTTAAGCATTTTATAGATATGGAATGGCAAGAAGGGTGGTTTACAGCATCACAGAAAGGCTGAAAAGCAGTCGGTCAAGACTTGCTAGATGTCTAGGGAATGGTAAAAGAGAATTAAAATGAAAGATAGCAAAAAAAGAAATTCATTAGAAAGAGAGCTGGTTAGAAAAGTTGGACAGTCATTACAAAAATTTGGAGAATAGTTCAAAACATCTCATCATTTTGCTAAAATCATACTAGTCATACAAAATGTTTGTCCTTTAGAAGTGAACATCAGCCATAGATATATATATACAGTCGACCTCCCTATAATTACGGTCCCTATAATTACGATTCCTATAAAACTACGAAAAAATTGTGACCAGTATCCGTAAAAAACAGTAAAAATTCCCTATAATTACCTCAAACGTCATCGGGCAGCCGAACTACTTTCCCGCCGTCCGTAGCGCCAACTACGGAGAGATTTCTATCATCTGGACAGTATTATATAAATTATATATAAATTAGGTACTGTATATATAATTATATATTAACTTATTGTAACTTTGTTATAATTAAATATATAATTTCCGCCGTCTAGCGTGGTACCACGCTACGGAGATTTTTACGCTAACTATCGTCTGTAGAGTATGTAAATTAGGTATCGTAAGTCTAATACAGTACTGTAATTTTATACATTTCTTGTGAAAGAAACATTTCTTATTCAACGGTGATTAAAATTATTTATATTAATGATGTCTCCGAAGTTCAAGGAACTATTCGCAGAAAAATAAGTTATTAGAAATCGGCCGCGGTTTGCTGAGCTGTTCCGCGACGAAAACAATGTTGAGCAATGGCGATGTCAAATGGTGACACTTGGTAAGTAATCCTACAATTTTTTGTTTATAGCGTAGTTTATATGGATTATTCCCAAAAAAAATATACGTATTTTGGAAATGTTGAGTCGGATTAGTCTAGAATCAATTAATTTTATGGAAGAAAATCTTTCAAACAGCCGTAGTCCGTAAACTTGATACGTGTCGGGTTGTGATTGGAAGGATTCGTAAGAAATCGGATTCCTAAAGAATGGAACATATCTCTATCTTATAGGGGGGTCGACTGTATATATATATAAAAACAACACAAATTGCAAAGGACACTGCTGTAAAAAAAATGCATAAGGGCAATTTCAAAGCTCCAAATGGATTGGACATTGTTATAGACCAGAGATCACCAAACTTTTTTCACAGTGGGCCAGATAACTGAGAGAATGGCAAGTGAGGGCCACATAACCAGTTTGTTCATTACAGCACACTGACTACACAAAATATAAAGACAACCAACATATTTATTTACCAATACACAAATACGATTGCTGCAACAAGCTCATAATCACTTTCCTTAATCGCTTCATTGCAGGTACTGTACGTATACAAAAAGCTCTGATATCCAGTTGCAAAAAGTCACCAAATTTTTTATTTTACTGATTTATCCTAAAATTATATTACTGTCAGATGAAAATATCAGATAGGACCAATTTTGGCATTTTTACTTACACTTATTTTAATTATTTACATAGTAAGTTTATCTACAATCTATGATATTTCCATATAAATAATTATATTTTAGCTCATTTGTGACACAGTGCTGCAACAAGGTGGATGAAAATGACATCACGGGCCGTAGTTTGGTGACTCCTATTATAGACAATGAGTCACATCACATTTTATCTATGATGGAAGTGACTGCACAGGTAACAACAGGTAATATCAGAAGTGTAGGGTTGAGATTAATCTAAAATTTAAACACCATGCAAAATTTCCTCAGAAAGTGTTGGTTTGGGTAACAATTAGAACAAAACGACAATATCAAATGTTCACAGAACTCCCTCGTACGGTTTCTCAAACAGGATTCCGGGATCCCGGTTGTTTTTTTAACCTGGGAAATCCCACAAATTTCTTAAAAGTTCACTTTTTTCTTATTTTTTATAATAGATCACATTTTCTTAAACTTAATGATTTAAGATATCAGCCAGTTTTTTTCAAAAATCTGAGCTCTTTTTTTCCTGAAAGTTTCTATGCTGTGAAAGTTAGGTTTAAGTTTATATCAGTTTTCATTCTTTATTTTATCTTATCAGATAGTTGAACAAGTAGGCTTTGAATAAATTGAATTGTTACTTTTTCAAAGCATAAAGGAGTGTCTTTTTTGGAGTGATCTTTTTCATTTACTTGTTTCCTCTATTTTCACAACAATGAGTTATTCAAATGAAGATTCATTTGATACACTGATAGCTTTAGGTGCATGTCACTATATTCACAGGCTGCAAATTTTAATACCAGTCTTCATGGAGATCAATTAAGGAAACGGTTTACTTTCAGTGTCCTTCTACAAAAAACATGAAAATCAGAATTTGGGAAAGTTTTCACAAGATTAGTAGATGTAAATTACAAAATGCAATGAATGCCTTTCCTAGAAGAATAAATCCCTACATATATGCAAGAAAGTGCACTAATCTAAGTAAATTTTGAAATGCATTTTCATTACTATCATGTTTGTCATGCGAAGCTTTTTCATAAATAAACTGATAAACTTAGTTCTCAGGACAAACTTTCAACAAAAAGAGAAATCAGATTTTTAGAAAAAAAATTGGCTGATATGTTGAAAATCATTAGGATTAAAAAAAATGTGACTTCTTATAAAAGGTGTTTATTTTGTCAAATATTATCCATGTAATGACTGAAAGGTGCCACTTATAATTTAAAAGTATCATTTTATTCTATCTCAACCAGCAGCAATTTTCAAGGTCACCCAAGGTCACCAAAACTGTCTGTCCCTCTCTATATGCTTGGTTATTAATAAATAATAGCTTGTTAGAGATAGGAAGATGTACCATCTTCCTATCTCTAACAAGCTATTATTTATTGTGACAATGTCACAATACCAGGCTGTATGTTCTTTTTTAATTTATTTAAAATATATGTTTTCCATCTCAAATTAGTAACTGCTTGCCCCTGTACATCATACTTTTCCTTTAACAATAAAGTTGTGCCAGTNTCCCGGGATCCCGGGAAACAGTTCACTTTTATCCCGGGATCCCGGGACAAGCAAAAGACCGGGAAATGAGAAACCCTACTCCCTCGCCTCTGAATCAACAAAGAAGGGTTTAAGTTTCTATTAAGTGTAATTATATTAAAAAGAAGCTGATTTCATTCATCACCTCAAGAAACACCATTCAAATGGCCTGTATGTCTTTTGGCCAGGCCTCACAGCTGCACATTATGCAACAAATATAGTTTCTGTTAGAGAAACATGAAGTATGTTATATCAGCATTGCAAATGTTCCTCAGCTGCATCCAATTGAACAATTCTGGTACCAGCTGAAATAGAAGGTGCACAAAAATGGGTGGTCTGCCAAAAATGAAGTGGAACTGAAATAGTACACTGTATGAATTCTGTCAATTTAATTCAGAGCACTTTTGAACTTCTGATGACTGGCATCAAGACTAAAATCAGAAGCCACTGACTACGGACAAGATCATGTAATTTAGAGACAGAAGAAACTAATTTTGTCAATTCTGTGTTCCTGGATATTGTAAAAAGAAAAATTTAATTTTTGTGAAATTTTTTTGTTTACACACTCTTAATGTTCAATTTAATTAGCAAGTAAATCAATAGATAATTAAGTAAAGTAGGTGAAGTCGTAAAAAATATCATCATATAGAAAAATACTACATTATCAATAAACAATAAATGACTGTCATAGAAACAATATGAATACAGAGAATTACTACTTATAGTAATTCTACAAGTGCAGAAAACATAAACCTATACATCATGCACTTAAATTATTAGAAAGTATTTGACAGCATATACTATATACAGCATACATTCTGAATACATTTATATAAAGTATTCTCAACAATTCTAGAAAACAAAACACAACCCTGCAGAACACTAAACTCAGACTTTTTTGCATATACATTAAAACAAACCAAATGTATTTAAGAGGAGGCATTTTCTATGGAGATTCCTTTAAGTCCACTATAGTTCTGTATGGCCTTTAAACCTCTATCCAATAGGTAAGATAAAACATACAAACACAGCATCAAACACAATACATATCTCACTCACTATGTGCATGGGTGACATAAAACTATGCATTCACAGATGTCTGTTGATGCATAGATATATATTATCTATTATAAGTTACATTTATTCCACTGGCATTCAAATGGAATTTGGCATATACAAATACAAAACACTTCACAAAAAAAATCCTGAAGAAAAATGATTTTGTTTTTAGAAATGGAGACAACATTAAATCAAAGGGCATGGGTGAGTTGAAGTCTACAGATATGTAGGACTTCAAGTTAGTTTCTGTTTGATTCAAACAGAAAATAATATAATACTACAATAAATTAAACTCAATATTAGGGTTTCTCAAATGAGATCCTGGTTGTTTTTTTAACCTGGGAAATCCCACAAATTTCTTAAAAGTTCACTTTTTTCTTATTTTGTGTTAAAGTTGAGGAAATTTTGCAAATAGAAAGTATAATTAACTCAAACTGTCAGAATACATTTGAACTTTAATAATTTTAAATCTACTTAGTTTTTTTAAATTTTTGCATGTTATAGCATGTCACAAATGATCAATAATCAATACATAGATTATTTGTGGCAGGACTCTGAAAATTCTTTACTTGTCAGAACCTGTAATATCTGGAATAATTGTGCTAATGTTGTCTTAATTTTTAACAATGTCCAGTAGCTTCAATAACTGCGTAACACCAGGTTGTGCAAATTGGGCAAGGATATAAACAAGTATGAAGTTTTTCTTCATAAACCTGATTATTAAAGAAACGATCTTGTGAATTATTGGGCTATAAGCTTGATGTTTCTATTAAAGTAGACAAATCAAGAATACTAGAAAGCAAAAGCAGTACTACAATCTCAAAAATGAACTAGAAATCTTCCAGGCTACAGATGAAAAAATATATAACATCTGTCATCTCTTAAATGCATTAAACATGATTCCACTCACATCAATTGAATCGGAAAGGGCATTCTCGGTAGCAGGACTTTTCATTACTAAAATGAGAACTAGATTGAGTGATCGGAATATCGACCATCTTTGCTTTTTAATTAAAACCTTAATACAAAATATTATTGTAAATTTTTATGTTTTATTTAAAAATCAAAAATTACCTTTTAAGTTAGAAGTTTGATCTAAGTTCATTTTTTTTTAAATTTTCAACTCAATTCAAAGCATTTTTATTTTGTTGTTGTTATTGTATGTAGTTTCCAGCTAACTTTAATAAATTTTTTTCTATTTGTGAAAATTTCTATGTAATTCAAAGGTAATTTTTAATATATATCTTATAAAGCATTATTATATTAATATTATTATTATTTTGGAGGTTGCAAAATGTATTAAATTACGTTAAAAAATGAAAAATAATTATATCATTTGATTTCAAGATATTTAGTGTATGTTAAAAATAATTAATTCTATCCCAGGAAACAGTTCACTTTTTTCCCAAAATCCCAGGACAAGCAAAAGACTGGGAAATAAGAAACCCTACTCAATATTAACAACAAGTTCAATATAAAACACATATTTAAAGCAATCCTAGTTCTCACATATTCTTTTGAAATTATAAAATTACACACACATAACTAGAACAAATCCAAAGGAAAAACAAAAAAACATTAATAAAACATAACAAACACTACTTGTATGTCTTCCATAGAAAGTGAGTCTTCCCCATAGAAAGAGAGAACCAAGGCCTCACAGATATAAATCTTCGCCACATATGAATACACACACTATAGAGTTTCTCTATAAAATCGAGAATCATCAATTACACAAAACTGTAACTCTTTCAGATAAAAACAGTATACTTAAACCTACAAAACATTCACTTTGATCTAACATAGTACACACAAGAGACAGATACCATGAAGCAGTCCTAGATCCAGGAGGAACTCCATAATAAGCAATCTAATGATCTTGGCCAGGATCACATTGACAGAAATGCATCAAACTGCTGGGTGATTTATGAATGCCTCCTTAGATAGACAAAAGTGTTCATAATTGCCATACAAGAATAGGTAATAAATACAAAAACTACAGAAAGTGCACTTTCAAAGACAACAGTTACAGATGACATTTGTAGAAAATGCTACATCATGAATAAAACTATACCACACATCACTTTAGGTTGTAAATTTTAGGACAAACTACTTACATTGACATAACCAAACATAATGCATCAAATGCTTGCATACAAACTATTATACATCAGCAAGCATATTACAAATACATACTTCAGATGATAAAAGAAAGAAAACAACACACACAAAATATACTGACTGCCATAATCATAAATAAAACATCCATAAACAACAATAAACAGCAGACCAGACATCACATTTATTGGAATGTGATGTTTGGTCTATTGACAAACAAAAACATTAACACATACATGTGTTGTAGAAGTGCCCTTGTAAAACATGGCACTTCTACAACACAGTTTTAAAACTTGAGATATCCCACATACAGCATGACTTTTGGTTTCATTTTAACACAGTTTTTGAAATCCTCCATACAAAATTTCACAATTTTTAAGTGCAAACTTCATTATTTGATTTTTTTTTCATTCAAGCAAGCATGTCTATTATCTCAAATTTGTTTATGGATTTTAGAATATTGGAATTTTCAAATTATTTTGTACTTTTCGTAAGGTTTATTTTAATGAAAACTGATAGGACAAGAAATAAAAAATTTGCACTAACTTTCCTATCAACCATGGATCATTGTTTTTACTTTCAGACTTTAGCCTTTAAGATTATCACTGTGTTTTCTTTTTATAGATTATTCTTTGTATCTAGTAAACTTTAAATAAACATTTTTAGGTAAGTGTTATTAAACTTTTTTTTAACCATAGGTATTATGATTACTTCATTTGTAAAAATGATGAATGAAACACAGTGGTATCTTGATACTCAAGCAATTTGGTATTCAAACACAAATTCTGGAAAAAAGTTACTCAGTCCTCAACTGAACAAATGCAATGCACTAGAACAATTTTTAATTAACGACATTTTTATTTTGTCATCCATAAAAAATTTTTTATGATAAAAATAAAAAATACAAAAATGTTACTTATACTTCTGATCAAGATCAATAAAAAAGCTGAGATGATGATACTTTGTGAAAAGAAAATGCCCTGGTTTAAGTAAAATTAATATTAATGTGTCATACAGTACTTTTATTTGTGACTGTTAATTAATTATTGATTGAAAATAAATTATTGATTGCTTTAATAAACATATTTCTCTTAGCAACAAAAAAGAATAGTATGTTTTTGTTAACTTCTGGAATGTAACCCCATATTTTTCATTAGTCCTTTGTTTTGTATAGAACAGATTTGCATAACATGGCACTTTTTCGGAACATAACTACCATGTTATACGAAGAATACCTGTACATTATAGACATACCTATACCAAACAACAGCATATAAAATAGTAAATATTTAGAACTTGCCATGAAATAAAGAACCCATGAAGAAAGGATCAGATATTTATCATGCCTACAGTCCTTTCTTGTATGGGTGTCATGCCACATACATGTACACTAAAGTTTAGAAACATTAGGACTTCTCAACAGCACACACAATATTATATGAAGCTTTTATACGTACTAAACATATTACATAGTCAGGAAAATCTCAAATACAAATAGCTCATGAACAAAACAATTTTCCTGTAGCTAATCCTTGTCCTTGATCTGTCATAGCACTAAGCACTGGTACAAGTGGAATAGGATATATTCCGATTACACAATAATACCATTTTAAAAAATATTTATCTTAGTTTTAACCAAGTTTTTAAACTAAATAATAATTTAACCGTTAGGGCATTTTAACCTTCTGTTTTACATTACAAATAAATTGCTGATGATAAAAGATATTTTTATGAAGTCCTTAAAAAAATTAGTGTAAATTATATGAATTTTATGACAGATATTTCTGTCTTAATAAAATTGAAATAAATTTTATCTTACATCAGATTTAGTAAGCAAATTCACATCAAATATCTAAGAATTATTATACACTCAGTCTTCTTTTACACTATAAAAAATATTAGTCTACAAGTTCTGAGATTTATATTAATTAAAACACAAAATTATATAAATTAATTATTTATCAATGTCATACACTTAAAAATAAAAAGCTTTTAATGTAAGTGTTCCATTAAATGATATATAATAACTTACTGCAGTTTGAGCATTGATATGTGTACAGCCAACAATTTTAGCTCCCACTAATGGCAGATCTTTCATGGCACGTTTCCTAAGAGCAACAATGCCTGGCATTTCTAAAAAGTATAATTTAATTAAATTGTTGAAACAAATATTAAAAAAACTGAATTCAAAATGTAAAAATAAAGACTAGTAAACAATAGGAGTTTTCTTTTAATATTTTTCATAAATTGTAAAAACACCATTTATTAAAAACAAAAAATAGTATAGCTAACTTTTTATTTTGAGATTAATTTACAATATCAAAATCTCATACAAAACATTGTTAAAGAAACTGACAAGTGTTAGAATTTTTGAAAAAGCTATAACTAACAACTCTACTAAAACTCTGATACATTACATTACTAAAGCCAACTACTGCTGTATGCTATCAAGCTATATAACGGCTATAATATTAATAAATTACCAAACAATTTGATACTAGAGAGAGGCGTTATGCGCCATCTCTTAATAAATTTAATAACTTGTAACTTGTTAATTTTATGAATTTTAAAAAAATTTTAAAAATCTACAGATAAAACTATCTGGCAGCAAAATGATCTATTAAAAAGGACATGTTTTAAGTGTTAAGCAGTATCAAGTAATAAACAATGTTTCCAATATTTAATAAGATTTTTCTCTGTTGAAGAATTAAAGGAAGAAATCTGTTTTTAATTGATAGTCTTCATTTTTTTTTTAACGTAAAGAAAGTTGCTTATTAGTTTAATTGACATAATATATTTTAAATTTTTTAAAATGACAATTCAAAAATATTTTTGAAATAAACTGAATATATAATTTATTTTAAAAAAATATCTTACTACACATTTAAAAATTAAATTACAATTCCATCTTCCTTTAGCATTTACAAAATTTAAATCTATGTATCTTTAATTTCATAACATATATAATAAAATTAAATTATTTGAATCTTTAGCACGTATAACTTAATATATTAAAGGTGTTAAATTAGCTATCCTTAATTGATTAACGTTTGTACAGACATTAATGTATTAATGAAAGTTTGCTATTTATACATCCTTCAGTATTTCATAAATCTACCATGAAGATTATGTAAATAAACTAATCTTAACTAAAGAACAATGTAAATTTTTAATAAATTTTCTTTTGAATTACATGTTAAATGTTCTAAATATGTTTTACATGCAACTACAATTATTATTGTTTTATCACACTGATTTTAAACAATTTTTTAAAAATCTTCTGTTTAAAACAATTTTATTTTTGATGAATTAATCAATGTACTTATAACAGTGGATGAAATTTAAGGAAAAGTAATGTTTTTGACCTGGTTAATGGGCTATCTTCAGGCATTTCTTTAAACTTCACTGTTAAAGGTGTATTCATTAATTCGGTTATGTAACTACAGTGACTAGTTCATTTGAATTTTTTTTTATGATTTCAGCTTTTAATATTTTATTATTATTTAATTTTTTCCTAAGTAACATAAAAGACTTTTTCATTCTTCATAACTATTTTATTAATTATTAATAGAACAACTTTTTATTATCATTTAAAATGAATACTGTATAAATAACATAATTTATAATTAGAATATGACTTTTAAATTTTAAAACTGATTAATTTTGAATTAAACACTGAATAATTAATAAGTTATATAACATGTTTATTTACCTTGTTCTGCTATTTCTATTTCCCTTCTACCAAATGCAGCTTGATTTATGTTTTTAATACAAAAATCATCAAAACCTTTGGAATTTTTCTGTACTTTATCTCTCGGAGATCCACCCTCATCATCAGAACTTGTGTCCGTATATGAAGCTAATATATAATAAAAACATAATTTATATATAAATACTTACAGGCTATATATTAATTAGTTACTGATATATTTGGCAATAAAAAGTTTAGAATTTGTTTTTTAATTCTCCATTTGTAGTTATTGGATTATAAACAATTTATTTATTTATAATCAAATATAATTTCTGTTTTATTATCAACAAATTTATAAAAAAAAATATCTAAAATAAAATCATTTATTCAATTAAAACAAATTTTATTTTAATATTTATATAGCATCAGAACAGAAACAAATTAAAATAATTTTCAATTTTAAAGCTGAACAACATACTCAATAACATTTAAAAGTTAATTAAAACTCAAAATTCGATGAAAAAAAAAACAACAGAAACCGCTACTGATAAACACAAAATGCATTAAATTTAAAACCAGATTTTAAGAAGAAAAATACAGGTCATTAAGTTCTATTTTTATTTTTGGTGCTATAATGTTCTTAAACAAAAAGCACACATTTTTGCTTTTTTTTTATAATGAGGTTTTCTGGGTATTCACATACTTAAATGAAAACAAAACAATTTGTTGTTAAAATGGAACATTAAATCAAAAATTTTCCATTAGATAAAAAAAAAATTAAGTTATTTCTAAATTTATCATGAATGAGTCTTTCTATAAGTTACTGCTTTAGCAATGTTTCATGGATTTTTTCAAAATATATAAATAGTTTGCCTATAAAACATTTTTTTTCTAATATGGTCAATATAAATAACCATAGGTAATTAAAGTAAACTTATATAACTTCATAAATAAACAATTTTATTTTTTAATTAGCAATGGCAATAAATTTAATAACTTATTAATTTTATGTTTATATATTCATATTTTAAGCATTTTTTTTTTTGAAGTTTAAATAAATATTTGATAAAGCTTATAAAAAAATTTGTTAATACAGGTATACCTATGTAAGTGTTCCATTAAATGATATATAATAACTTACTGCAGTTTGAGCATTGATATGTGTACAGCCAACAATTTTAGCTCCCACTAATGGCAGATCTTTCATGGCACGTTTCCTAAGAGCAACAATGCCTGGCATTTCTAAAAAGTATAATTTAATTAAATTGTTGAAACAAATATTAAAAAAACTGAATTCAAAATGTAAAAATAAAGACTAGTAAACAATAGGAGTTTTCTTTTAATATTTTTCATAAATTGTAAAAACACCATTTATTAAAAACAAAAAATAGTATAGCTAACTTTTTATTTTGAGATTAATTTACAATATCAAAATCTCATACAAAACATTGTTAAAGAAACTGACAAGTGTTAGAATTTTTGAAAAAGCTATAACTAACAACTCTACTAAAACTCTGATACATTACATTACTAAAGCCAACTACTGCTGTATGCTATCAAGCTATATAACGGCTATAATATTAATAAATTACCAAACAATTTGATACTAGAGAGAGGCGTTATGCGCCATCTCTTAATAAATTTAATAACTTGTAACTTGTTAATTTTATGAATTTTAAAAAAATTTTAAAAATCTACAGATAAAACTATCTGGCAGCAAAATGATCTATTAAAAAGGACATGTTTTAAGTGTTAAGCAGTATCAAGTAATAAACAATGTTTCCAATATTTAATAAGATTTTTCTCTGTTGAAGAATTAAAGGAAGAAATCTGTTTTTAATTGATAGTCTTCATTTTTTTTTAACGTAAAGAAAGTTGCTTATTAGTTTAATTGACATAATATATTTTAAATTTTTTAAAATGACAATTCAAAAATATTTTTGAAATAAACTGAATATATAATTTATTTTAAAAAAATATCTTACTACACATTTAAAAATTAAATTACAATTCCATCTTCCTTTAGCATTTACAAAATTTAAATCTATGTATCTTTAATTTCATAACATATATAATAAAATTAAATTATTTGAATTTTTAGCACGTATAACTTAATATATTAAAGGTGTTAAATTAGCTATCCTTAATTGATTAACGTTTGTACAGACATTAATGTATTAATGAAAGTTTGCTATTTATACATCCTTCAGTATTTCATAAATCTACCATGAAGATTATNTTTTTAATATAGTACAGAAAAAAGTAATCTAAATTTACGAATGCATGTACTGTAAATACAGTACATACTTGTAAATGTATATATTTTAATATGATTTTATGTGCTTTAAACGCTTTTCTAGTGATATTACGACTTCAATATTTGTGGCGGACAGACGTAAAGTCGAATAAAATGACTTAAACTTGGCTTTTATTTTTCCATGTACTTTTTTGACAAACGACGTATAATCGGGAACGACGTAACTCGAAACGACGTAAGTCGAGGTATACCTGTATTAACAGTATATTCCTCTTAGTGTAATCACTTTGCGACTCATCTAACTTGATGATGATATAATCAAATAACAACATTAAACAAAGTAAGTAAATAAGAATACAATAAAAGGAAATTGTTTCATTGAGAACACATTAAAAATAATTAAAAGGACACATTAAAATAAAAATTGTATAAACTGAAAATTTATTGATCATTAATTAGTGTATAATTCATCCAGTATTGTTTCTCTGCTACCAAGTTTAACAATGGATAGGTAATGCCAGTAATTGCAAGAAATTAATAACTAAAACAATTAACATTTAGGATTTAAAAGACTGATTGAAACTGTTAACAATAGCTGATACAGTTGCTTGTTATCAGCTACATATTAAAAATAATAGAATGAAAAGAGAACTTAAAAAGGTATACTCACCAAAGATAATGATAACAATAACCAAATTATGATTACAATAAGGAAAGTTTGTATCTATTGAGACATGCTAATTTTGATAATATTAACCAACTGATAACATTATCATGATTACAATAAGTGGAATCTGTTGTTGTTGTTGTTTGTTAAGTTATGACAATGCAACACTTGGGCGATCTGCCTAGGGGATGCCTTCTGGCAGGTATTTTTAAGAGGAACTGGCCACTATTTAGGCATTACAGATGTGCAGAAAACCTGGAAAACTCCATGTGGCCAGCCCGTCCAAGCGAGGTGCAAACCCACGACCGAACTCCCAGTGTTCAGGGTACAAAGACCATTTGGCCACTGGTGGGCTAGTGGAATCTACTGTATCAATTTAAATTTTATTTCAAATAAAATAAGAGAAGAATACTATAATAAGTAAGAATAAGCAAACGATTACTTAAATTTGTTTTAAAAAAATTTCTTAAACTTATACATATTTTATTTTGTACATTTGAAGAAGTAGTAAAATATTCTTAAGATTTACTTATAAACAAATTCACTTAAGTACTTTTTAAAAAATTTACAGTATACATTAATAACANGTTAAACCAAAGCCTTCGGGCTAATTTTCAATATTCAACACTTTCTTCCTTAATAATTTAGATTTAAAAATAATTTTTAATTTATCATATTTTAATAATTAAGCTATTGTTTAACTTAATTAAATTATTATAAACTTAATGCAATTTAATAAGATATTTTACTCTTAATTATCATGTTACTTAAAAATATCAATGATTTCTTTTTAAATATGTTGCTTCAATTTCATACATTTCTATTTAATATTAATAAGATTATATTCTACCATTAAATACATATAAAGTCTCAGACCATATTTCTATTATTTATATAAAATACATGACTCAAATAAATTGAAAGTAATAATTCTATAAATTAAAAAAAGAAAATCAATAGAGTTTTTTAATCAGTACTTTTCTTCCATTGAATTTTTTTAATCACTATTTTCCTCACATTATTTAATTTTAGTACATTTTATAATCAATGTATAAAGATTACTCTGATGTAATTGAAAATTACAAATGACATATATTGAATTTAATGATGCTTAATAAAATTCTTTAATTAATTATCATTTACAATGCAACTATTAAATTTACTTATTCATTAGTAAAAAACAAATTTTTAATTGAATTATCCTACTAAAAAACATCACCATTAATTAATTTTATAAATTGTTTTTGTAAGTAAATAAAATATTAACATAAATATTGTATTCTCTTGTAAATAAAAAAAATCTAACAACAAGTATAATCATCAGTAAATTAAACACTGTATTAATTCTCAAAATAAAAAATAAAGATTTAGATAAATCTCTATAGAAATTAATTGATACTAGAATTAATTTTATATCAGAAATGATTAATTTGTTAAACTGAAGCTTTTAAACTGAACTTCCTGTAGTTCTTCCAAGAACAAATTTCTTTGTTAGTAACTTGTATTTTAAAAATTTAAACTTTATCGTATTTTATTTACTTTAAATTATAGGCATAATATATTTAGTAATTAAAAATTTAATGTAACTTAATAAGATACTTTGACACTAATTATTAATTCACAATTAATTATAATTTAATTGATAAATGTATGTATCAATTCACTAATTATTAATTCACAATTAATTATAATTTAATTGATAAATGTATGTATCAATTAAATTATTATTAATTCACAATTAATTATAATTTAATTGATAAATGTATGTATCTTTCTGTTTGTTAACAAAATTATCAAATTTGAGTCAATGTATTGATCCTATCCTAATTGAATTAACATTATTACAAAAGTGCATGTGAAATCTTTGCTTTACAGGAAGATGATTAAGATGTAATAGGAATAATAATAATTTTGTCTTATATACAAGATTAATAATATTGAAGATAAAATAACCAAATATAGTATATTATTAAAAAGTTTAATTTAATCATTATCAAGTCAATATATAAAAGGTAAATAAGGGATTTCCAATGCCATTGTGAATCTTTAAGCATAATAAGAGTATAAGAATTCAATACACAGGATCGTCTGCTTCGTTTTGCCAATCATTACCAGGTTTTTTTTTTTATATATATATAACTTCTGAAACAAATTTTCATAAATAATATTTTTTAATCTAATTCATCATAATTATTTTCTATGGATTTATAATTTTAATTTTTATTATTCTATTGTAGATACTGAACTTATAAAATTTCTTCTTACTCTAGAAATTAATAATGTAGTGGTAATGTATTTAA
Organism: Centruroides sculpturatus; assembly: GCF_000671375.1. Taxonomy (NCBI): domain Eukaryota; kingdom Metazoa; phylum Arthropoda; class Arachnida; order Scorpiones; family Buthidae; genus Centruroides; species Centruroides sculpturatus. Next base: position 171,874 of record NW_019385355.1, read on the forward strand.
AGAAAAATATATTTAAAAAGTTTTATCAAATTTCTCTTGTAATGTTCCTATTATTTTCTGTTTTTACTAAGTCATTCTTCTTTAATATTTAAATCAATACAGCTTGTCTTGTATTTATATTTTAATATGTAATTTACAAACATCTAATTAAATAATATTTCATTTAAAATTTGTTTAAATTTAAATTTAATTTTGTATAGAAATTTACTGCATGTATAATTTGCATAATAATTGTAATTCTGAAACATGATTTGCAATCTAGAAAAGCATGATAAACAGAATTGGGCAAATTACTACTAGAAAAAAGTATAATTAATATCTATGTTAATATAAAAAGGAAATATTTATTAAATATTAGTTTAAAATTTAAAATATTCTTATATTTTGAATAAGTGATAAAAATTTTTAAAGAGTAAACTGTAGAGTAAATTTTTTAATTAATAAACTAAGAGAAAACTAAAACAATAATAATAATTCCAAATAAAAATTCTTATTTCTTCAAAAATTATATACACAACTATATAAATCTCATTATGTAACATAACACACAGGCTATATGTACAATTATGTAACAAATAAAATTTTTAAAATATTTTAACAAAAATTAATATTCTTCTGACCTTCATAAGATAAAATTAAATCTCTAAATAAATAACACTTTCCTTTTGTAGAATTAAGCAAATAAACACATTACCTTCTACAGGTATCACAGATTTTCATAAAAGTTAAAGGTTTGACAGCATCTGGCAAGAAAGATTCTAGTCTTTCTTGCCAGATTTGCTGTCAAAGTTTATCCATAAACTAAATTTATGGCATAATATTGTATCATTACATTAGAAAGAATATTAAGAATATTAAATACGATTTGTTTGTACTGTAAAAAAAATATATTTATTGTTAAATTAATTGAGATATTTTGGATGCTTCTGGATCAATATATTTTTCCTAAATTCATTAAAAGTTTTTCGGAAATAAATTTTTAAACTACAACAAAATAACTAATTTAGTTTTCCATTAAGAAATGTTTACTTAAATTTCAAAGAAACCAAAAAAAAACACAAGTTTCTATATTGTTTCCATTACTCAAATGAATTAAACTAAAGGAATTTTTATGGCATCCAATATATCTAAAGGTAGCTTCTCTTGTAATTAAAGCAAATAGCCTGAAAGGAACACAAAAATAAGACGAGAAAGCAATTACATTCTTCCTGAATATAGTAGAGAGTGGTTCATTTTTTTTAAAAAAATCGCGTTTTAAAAATGTGCCAAAATAATTCCGACGATAAACATCGGTGAAATTATTTTGGCACAAAAGTTATGGCAGAGACGGAGAGAATAACTTTTCTATGTAAAGAAACTGCCAAGTAAGCAAAATTTAATAAAGAAATCCGAGCTCATTTTGTAATTAATTTTGTATAAAATCGCTAACATCCTTAATAAATCTATCTCTTTGAAAACTGAATAATAGAAAGCGAGTCCTTGAAAAATATCATCTTAAATAGATCAGACAAAAGTAATTTTCTTAAAGGCGTCGTTCCTATTCTACTTACATAATATTATAGAATAATTACGTAAAACGGGACAACATTTACGTGCTATCAATAGATTCTAGTTGAGGTTCAATTTAGGAGAATTTATAAGAACTATTCGAAACGATAAAAAACAAATATTTCGGGCTACCGTGACACAAAAAAAAACAATTTCTAAAATAGATTTCACAAGCGGACCAACGTATCCACAAGAGATAAATTAAAACCAGAAAATTATGTTAGGTTATTTTATATAAGTAACCATGATCCCATTTTCTTAATTGCCATTTTTTATATATATATATACATGTTTTAGTTAAAGCAATAACTGGAAGAACAGTAAACAAAACATTATACACCTGTAATTTTTTTTTCTTAATTGTCTAGTATCCGTTTCTGAACTTATATTAAAAAATAGACAAGGTGAATAACCACAATCATTTCGTAATAGAGGTTAGTGGAGCGTAGACTTAAGAATTTTAAAAAATGATTAACAAATTTTTATTTTTGTTACAATTAAGAACAAGGCGTCAAAATGTCAGAATATTTAACACACTAATGGCAAAATACAGCGAAAGTAAGAACTATTTTTATACATTACATCTAAAGCACGTACGCAAAAAATCCTTGAAGTACGTAATAAAATACATTAATTATACATAAGCAATTATTATTAATCGAAAATAATAAATATTTCATAATAAAAGAATTGCAGAATTGTCTGAAAAATAAACCAACTTGTCTTTATTATCGAGTAAATACAACTACACTGCCTATTATTATTAACCATATAATAAAGAAATTCACCCGAATATAATAATATAATTAATATAATAATAATAATAATAATATTTTATTAATTAAACATTAATTACAAACATTAAAATATAGAAAAAAAAATTGAGTAAAATTATTACATTGCCTACATTCTTGTATTGTAATATAAAATCAAGTTTGCTACTTTATTAATTGACTTTGAGTCAAAAAATAAATTAAAATTAGAAAAACCGAATCGGTTATATTAGAAGTTAATTATCCTTCATACGAATTATAATTCTAACAGAAATTATTTTTGTAATTTACAAAGTAAATGTCATTAAGCGAGAAATGTAGAAACGGGAGGGATGGAGAAGGAGGAGAAGGAAAAAAAATCGGCTTGTAACGAAATAAAGATAACGAAACAGAAAAAAATTGAATAATAAAAAAATGCTTTATTATCAAACACCCGTTTAAGAGTAGGAGACAGAAGTAGGTTAATCTACGAAATAGTTCAATAGAAATCTAACTCGACTATTTTATAATTTATGAGAAATCGTTCGTTTTTCGCAATATCTTTCGTAAAAGAAAAACAGGCAATAGAAATGTTGAATCATACTACATAAAAATAATTTCTACAATATACTCGGATCACGTGTTCTCCGTTTGAAATTTAATAATAATAATAATAATAATTGTCATCCAGGAAAGGAAAAGTTAAAATTAGTTTAAAATTCTCCATTTGTAGCCCTAAAAAAAATTATGCTAATCTATATTAAATATGTAAGACAAATAAAATGTTTCTTATGAATAACAGTAGCATGAAAGAGAATAGACTTGCGCGTTTTATTTCGATTTAAAATAAAATTACTTTAGAAAAATACCGGACATTTTATTAAATGAGAAATGATGCCAATCGCTTCAAATTTTTTTTTAATTTTAATGGAATTTATAAGATCGTGTTTGGCGTTTAAATAAACCAATACTTAAAACACCCGGGAAGATAATTTAACGTTTATCAACGTGCTTTAATGTAAGGATCAATTATTCATCTGGGTGGCATTAAGTTACTGTTATATCTAATTTATTCGCTCTTTAACATAATAAAGGAGAGACGTTCGATCCGGACACATAACTTTCGCGTACTCCGGTAACGTTTACTAATACCTAAGTTACACAAATTCTATAATTATCTTTCTTTCCACCACTTACAGCTGGAACATGTGGAAGTGGCGCTAGAACGTCTGCTGTCCAAATATCGACCAATAGGGAGGCTCATCCGACGACGAGTGCGGTCCTTGAAAGCAGGAAACTCCAGCAATGCTTGAGAGACCTTTTCAATAATAAATTTCAGTATTTTTTCCTCGTTTCTACTTTTCAGACAAATTCCAAAAAATAATAATAATTTATAAATTCCTCAGCACCACTTGGAAAGGTTTAAATTACTAAAAAAAAATTTCCAAACAATAAAGCCTTTAAATGCGATCCTTTAACGTCATCGAATCCCACTTTGAGAGGCGCCATTTTGAAATTTCAAAAGAGGGGAAAAAAATATTTTTTTTTTTTAAATTCAAATAATAAAAAATTATACGCGAAAGTTATTTCTTTTTATTAGAATTTTATAAATTAGAACGATAATTTAAATTTGTTATCGCTTGTTATGGAGAATTTAAATTCGGTTATTACCCAGCGGGTGTGGAAATTGTTGAATGCGTTGTATTTAATCAGTTGTGATCGGTGTAACAAACTCCTGTGTAAATAAAATTAGCTTTTAATAAATACGAATGGCTTTATTTTTGACGTTTATCAACAATTTTCTTCTCTGGAAAGTCACGATAAGTTTTTTTCTCCGGGTGATGGCTTCTGTGCGTGCAACTAACAGGAGAATCGATGAGAAGAAAGTGATTTGTATAAAATTATCACACGATTATGACGGGAGGAAACACAATTTCGAAATCACGGCCGGTCAAATTTTAAAAATCAGTTTTCGCCAATGTTGCAAACCAGTTTAAAAATCGAGAAAAACATTAAAAATAAAATGAAAAATTCAAACGGCGCCGAATGACATCACAGTAAAAAAAAACAAAAAAAAAAAGACACGGTAACTCAATTTTGTGAATTTTTCTCTGCTGCGTATGCTTTCTACATATTTCTTTTCAGCTGAGTTAAATGGTGGAATGAGATTAAAAAATAAATTAGATGAGTTGCATTCGTTCGTCTTGAAAACTGTGAATTATTTTGGCTCTAAAAGTAAGTTTTTAAAAATTTTACATAGAGGAAAAGAAAATAACAAATAAAAATGACGAAAGGTAAGTTGAATTTACTTCGCTCGAACTCTGTACGCTGCTGCCTTTTTTTTCTTGTATGGATGGTCAAGATTTATTTATTATTGAACGACGACGAAACAAATTGATTAAATTATAAATGAGTTTGTTCCAGCTGATACTGTTGTCCGAGACAAAGCCACACGATAAGATTATATCTAGTTGACTTTATCGTAGAAAAACCATAACGCTAAAAAATCGATAACAATCTACACGAAATTGTAATAAGAAAAGCGTTAATAATTTGAATAACAGAAAAAAAAATTAACGAATGAAAATTTCGTGTTGTAAGAATAGGATTTTCTGAAAAGTTTTCGTGTAGGAACGACTACGCAAGGTCGATTTTAATTTGACCGCTCAATATCACCGCATCTGTAATGCGAGAGGGAGCGCGCACTGATATACCTGGGTGATTCTTATGGCTCTTGACTTATATCTATCCGGGACGTTGGTCTTTCCTAAGCGTTTAATCTTTATTTGCTTCCTTCTTTCTTAATCCTTTCGGAAGTGTCCGTCTGTAAGCTTAAGTTAATAGCACTTCCCCGCAGGACACGAGTGGAATATAGGAAAAGCCTCGGGTTTTTTTTCCTCCCCGCTATCCCGTCTTACGTTTCCAAGTGGCATCGGGTTTTTAATTTTGATATAATTAATTACGATTTACCTTGAGGTTCGTAAACGAACCCTTTTCCGCCGCATTCCCATTCATTTTCCTCTGTTTATCCGACATTGCGATTTATGCTCACCTCCGAAGCGTGCACATTCATACAGTTCGTCCCACACTCTGGCAGCACTGCGGTTCTGCCATACGGTCGCCGCTAGAGGCGCCCCGCTATATTGTGAACCCGTACATCCCCTGGTGGGCAATTTGCCAAACTAGCTTTTCGATAATTTCCACGGGAACAAACGAACGGAAGGTCCTAGGTGAGTTGAAATTGTATCTTTCAATGTACATTTAAGCTACTTCTAAACGGCCGAGCTAAACCGCCGGGCTATTTTTAAAATTTCCTCTCGAATCCCCGTTGATTCGAATGAGATGTGACGGTTTTCGAATCAATTCCGATGGATAAACCGGCAGGAAAAAAAAAAAGAAAAATACATTTAGAAAGTATCGTATACGCTCTCAAGCTCCCTGTACCCATCACAACAAATTAAGTTTAGCTTTAACTGTTTTCCACACTTCGATAAAGTGCCCGTTGCCCAGATTTCAATTATTTTTTTCTTCTATTTATTTTCCGAAAGATAAAAAAAAAACATCTCACAGCATCCACTTCATCATCCTATACAAAACTGTTACCTAATGGTTAATAGGAAATCGCGTTGTGCCAGGATTAATTTCCTACTTAAGATTAATTGTTCAGCTGACAAAAAAGCGATTCCGGCGCGTTACGCTCGGTACGAAGTGTTATTTGTAACGTTACTTAATTATAAATAGATTTTAAAAGGTCAAACTATTATAAACTTAATTTGTCTCGCATATTATTAGACGTAATGTAAGAGTTACGCTAATTCCTTCAACATAAATAACTCGAAAATCACTCAAACAATAAAAGTATCGACTGCCCTAAATTCGATAACTTTAAAAGTAGAGAAAATCGCGGCGCGAGTAACGCGATCTTTTCGCGTAACTCGCTAGGCGAATTGTAGTTCCCTCCCCTATTCGAAATTGGCATCTTTCATCGCAGACGCGAATGACAGTATAACAATCGCCTAATTATTTGAATGAGCGATTACGACGAGCTGAACGATCACTCGACGTTAACAAAGCGAATTCCCATTTATCCAATGTAAAAATGAGCGTAACGTGCGAGGCAGAATTTGGGTCACTCTGTAAATCGATTATCCTTTCTCGATATGTAACACGTCTGCGATGAATTAATGTAGCTACTATGGCAAATTTTCCGCCGAATACATTAAAATTAACGGAGTGCTGCTAAATATAATCATCGTCAATTATTAAAACGCGCGCGAGAAACGTCGCTCTCGCTTCTTAATACCCCTGTAACTTTTAAGCTCATTACTGATTTTTACTAGTTCACATTTCACCTCGAATATTCTTGAATTTCTCCTTTCTCCTAAGTGAAACATCAACTTTTATGGGTCAATCGATATCATTCAACGTGCATGCGGAATTCTTATTTTTATTTTCTTAAAGCGAAATTTCTTCCATTCATCTCACGAGATTCTATTTATAAACTAACTAAAAGTACGTTTAATGCACCCCCAAAAAAAAAAGCAGATAAAGCGAATTAGATCGAACCGGGTGCCGGTTTACAAATAAATTTAATTCGATTTACCGTAAAATTCGCTAAGGAATTTGATTTCGGTGGTTGAATCGAACTTTAAACTTTCTTCAGTTATGTTACCGACGTTTTAAAACCGCAAACAACGGGCAGATCAATGGATTCAATCGCTCGATAAATCCCGATACATAGGAGGAAAAAAACCCCAAAAAAAAGTCAAGGTTAGCTTTGCGAGAAAGCAAAAGAATTTGTAAGAATTTTGCAACCGCAACAACCGATAAGCCACCTCTTAAACCGTGTTTCAGCACACTTAATTAACACGAACGAGTACCCAAGAATTAATTAATTCGCGCTGGTTTTTCATTATACAAGTCAATACGTGACATTCAGAAAAGTTAAAAAGTAATTCTAGTCACATCTCGAGCCGTCACGGGTGACATATTATCTCATTCTTTATTCGCTAAATCTTAGAAACACTTTACGAAATTATTTTCGAAATTTCTGTAAAAATTTCATTTAGATAATAATATATATATAAAAACAATGGCTACAGGAGAGGTAAAATACTGAAAATATCGATCGAGTTTTAAATATAATCCCAAGAGGACACAGTGACGTAACAGAATAGTTCATTATATAATAAAATGTGTGCGATTCTTCTCTCCAAATGTAATAAATGGGCTATCGTAATTACGTATGAAGTGCATCATTTTGTATTGTTTTGTATCCATCTTGAAAATTTAACCTTCAACTCGAAACCGAAACGTCTAACTGCAATACAATAGATTACACGGAAATGATGATAAGTCGGGTGTCTATATATTTCTTTTCTTCTATTGTTTCTATTTTTGCCGTTTCTTTTGTTCCAAATGCTCTGAAACGATCAAAACATTGACGTTTACCGCCTTACTCACGAGAATAGATAAGGATCGCAGAAACAAACAGTACTTCTCAAGTACAATCAATGCTAATTTTCTGGCACGCAATTTACTCCGTAAAATTATTTCAAATTAAATTAGTAATTATTGTTATTATAATCTATATATATATATATATTTATATAATTTAATTATCTACATCGTTTACCAGCATTAACATCGGTAAAATATTAACTAATTGTTAAAAATTTATAAAGAGGAGAGCGTAGAATGAATTATAAAGCGATTATTTAATAATTTAAACAGAATTTGAGATGTTTTTTAATATTAAACCATGCTTATCTCTTTATTTTCTAAAAATCTTGCGGATAGACATACGACCGTACGAAAGGAAAAAAAAACAAAAAGAAAAAATAAAATGTATACAATGAATCGCTGAAAATCTGAACAAGAATTGCTGATTTTAATATTTTTTTTAAAAAAGAAAGTAAATCTAGATTAAGTAGAAAACTCGAGTACAACAAATAAACCTTTAGAAAAGCTTTTCTATAAGTATCAGAACATTGCCTGCGGCAGTTATATTTAATATTTACTTACGGATTATATGGACAGAACTGCTTTAATAAATCGTAGATTTTCGAAAAGTTCGAAGAGTTTACAAATCTTCAGTATGTTCGGTTTTCTTAATCGATATAGAACGAGCCAAGCATCAATACTTTTCTCTATCTATTCGCTCTTTTATAATTGAAAATTGAGTTTTATTTATGCGCTCTCGTCTTTTATACGCTGTGATTAACCTCGGATTTAGGACGTAGTTTTCACACGAACTTAAATTTGAGGTGTTTCTTATATTAGGGAGATTCTTTGCCACTCTTCGAAAGTCTGTTTGTTAATTTGTTGCTTATACTCTTCGAAAATGCACTATTCTTTAATCTAATCTAATCTTTAATAAGTACTTTTAAATTATATTTATTTCTAAATAAAACCCAATATTTTCCTAAAAGATATCTTTTTAACGCGGAAAAAAACCTTAAATTTTTCTTTATCATCGAAAATTTTACAATATTTTTTTTTTTTTTTTTCATTTTTAAGACGATAGCCCATTAAGGCCCTCACTAATAGTCCAAACTTCGTGGACCATAATGGGCTTTCCTATCTTTTATGTTAAACTTAATTGAACTTTATTCTAAGTCAGTGATTCGCGAAGTTATTCGATCCGAGTACCACCTGTGCCCAATCCACTCCGATCCTGTAAATATCACCTTAGAAGTATGCCATAATATTTTGTCTCTGCGTTACGTTAGATATATGCGATGCGTAAAAATATTCTTTCTTCTGATAAAATAGAAAAGATATTGTATTTTGGTAAATGAAGTATCTGTGGACCACCTGGAGCCACAGACACGTCAGTCCTCCAAATACTAAACTTGGAGAACCATTTTTCAATTAATCCTTCTATATTAGGTTTATTTCTAATCATCGTCTAATTTCTCCTAAACGCCCCTTTTAACAGTTTTATCTTAAATTCTTGTTATTCTCTATCATACTACAATGTGTCCTTAATTATACTTCATTTTAAATATTTTCCTCTACGTTAAATAAATTCATTTCTATATTATCAACCTATATTTCCCACGACAATCCTTTTATAGTGTCTTAAATTCTTAATACAGTAAAACCTGTTCAAGACGGAACCTTAATAAAACGGAAAAACTTGCCTTAAACAGGAAGAATTCTTCGAAACGAAACGATTTTCTGCGTTAAAAAAACGTTCAAAACGAAAAAATATTCGGTACCGTGCGAATCCGGTTTACACAGGTTTTACTGTATACTGTGTAGCGGGTTTCCGTTTTGATCAGGTTCTCTTTTAATATAGAAAATCGATCCGTTCCGAATATTTTTTTCCCGTTTAGGGCGGTTTCCTTTTCACTCAGGTTCCATTTTGGTCAGTTTTTACTGTACGTATCCTCGGTGAAATTCCATTATTTGAAGTGACGACTGAAACGATTTCTTACACAATATCTTCCAATTTCTTAAAGTTTCAATTCCAAGAGTATTTATCGATAACTTTTTTTTATTAATATATACAAGTATATATATATATATTTCCTCCTGTTCTCTTATACTAAAAAGAAAGAAAAAAAAGTTATTTTTGATGTCTTTCGCTTCTCTTCACCTTTATCGGTTTCTAGTTATAAACCATCCTCTAGAGATTTATTCCCATTGTCAGCAAGAAGATAGGCGTCAGTACCATTTTCGTCCTTGTCATTTCCACAGGACTCACGTCCATTATATCGACGTCAAGCAGCCGAATAACCGAATTAGGAGTAGCCAACCGTTAAAAAATAAAAAAAAAAAACTTGTCGTGTAAGGTATTTTCTTACTTTTTTTTTTAAGAAAACTGTATCTTGTAATACGTATCGAAGGCTAGAATTTTCGTATTAAGTATGTTTAAGGCTTCGATTATGCACGAAATCTTCAGCAAATGGCATTAAAAATCTAATGCTTTTTCTATAGAAAAAATTTTTTTTCAAAAATTCTCGAAAACGGAAGTAGATAGAACAAAACAGCTTTTTGGCTTAGAATCCTAATTAATTATTCTATTAACCTGCGGTTCAGAATTTCGAAAACCCAATTCGTTAATATTTTCTACCACTTCAAAAATTCGTAGAAAATTAACGAATTGGATTTTAGAAATTCCGAACCGTGGATTAATAGAAGAATTAAACAGGATTCTAATGCAAAAAAACTGTTAGGTTCTATGTACTTTCGTTTCCGAGAATTTCTGGAAAAACGCTTTTCCCGTAGAAAAAACATTAAAATTTAACTCCATCTGCTTGAGATCGCGTGCGTAACCGAGGAGGTTACAGTCAACCTTAAGTTTTGATTAATCGTGTGACTCGTATTCGATTAATCGGTGATGATCGATAGAAATTCATTTGGAACTGTGCCCCTTTACCTTAACTGGTATTGTTAACGTGACAGAAAAACAAAGAGATTCTATTAAATTTTCTTTAAGAAGTATCGACGAGGCATTTAATCGGATTAAATGTTACTTATCCGTTTAACGGATTGAATTAAATAACAAATGATAAGATACTAAGCAATAACTTTCTATATATATAGTGAAGGAATTTAGATGTTTAGCTTTCTGTCTCTAATGGTTCTTCAAGGCGCCGAAGAACAGACAGCTTGCTATATCTAGAGCAATCTGTTCTTTAATAATGCCTTTCTTCTCGGATGGGAGGATAAAGGAGAAGGGGGAAAGTTGTCGCACATTTGTGATGAAAGGAGCGAGAGATGTTCTAGCAAAATAATTAAAGATGCGATTATTGGAATTTATAGTTGCTTATATCGATTGTATTGTCGAGATAATAAATTTCCACACAGGCTAGCGAAACTTTACACTCATTTTGCTTGCAGTAAAACGATTTTAACTTCTATTATATGAAGAATTTTATACGGTCGAACTTTCAGTTAGCGCTAAATTATCTCAAAACGATCGTTATTTTATAGTACCGAGATCTATATAATTCGAAAGTCATTCAATTTGATAATTCACAGATACTGGAGTTCCCTGTTCAAAATTTATGGTTAAGATCCGTTTACAAGACTGACGTTTTAAGAGAGCGTGGCGTTATATCGAGGTCTTTATAAGTAACTGAGTAGAATATAAAAGAAGATTGAGAAGTACTTTCAATAATTTAAGCAGGAAAACAGCGTAATGATACTAACGCTGACAGTGTAGATGTAGAAGACATTTCTAAATCTCCCCTTCTCGAAATTTCTAAAACTATTGAACTCATACACACATTCTTTTTAAAAATCGAAAAATTTACAACACCTACGCTCTTGGTTTCTCGACTGGGTCGATCAAAGATTTTTCTCTACTTTAAACCACAGTCTCAAGGCAAATTGTTTAATTGCAACGTTCCAAATCCAAAACACTCCTCAGGCAATAATGATGTATATCGACTGTGGAAAGAATTCTATTTTCAGTACCGTATGAAAGAATTCTATTTTCACGAGAAACTTACATGAGAAAGAAGACTTCCCTCGCGAGAGCAGTCTTTTTCATTATGTTCTTCTTCACTTTATTTATTTATAGGTTATGAGAGCGATGAGAGGTTTCGTAACAAAGTAGAATAGAGTCAATTCCAGATTTAAATTTTCGAGGAAAAAGAAAAAAAAATCGATTAAGGAAACTAATCTTGTTAATTGGAATTGAATTCATTAGAAACGAAAGAAACCAATGAGGTTGTCTGGAATTTACTAATTATTAATTATTATAAAAAGACAAAAGGTTTCTTTTGGAGAGTATGAATGCGTTTTTTAAGAAATTGTAAATGCTGATAACGAGTAAACGTTTCATCAAAACTGCCTCACTCGAGATATGGCACATGACCCCCTCCAACTCCCCTACTTCCTTTACAATTTAACAGCATCAATGGACGGAATATTGAAATAAACCTGCCAAGTTTCGAAATTTTTGGTTTATCAAGTCTCGAGTTGTTATGCAAAATAGGCAATCAAACAAATAATTTTGTAAGAGTTTTTTTAGGGGGGTTCCTCATCAAAACATCAAGAAATTCAAAAATACCGGAGGGGGGGGTCAACATTTTGACTGATTATCATACCTTTCCTACGTTATATTTTATAACAGCAGGAAAGTAAAAACGACATAAATACCCACTGGCGAGTATCCGTAATGCAATAAAAATGGCCCAAATGTCTAGATGTTAACTTTCTGAATTGAAATTGATACGAATATATTACTGTATTAAATATATTAATCTTCAAAGTAGGTAAACTCTGACAGAATAAAGAAATTAAACTAAATAAAACAAGCGCGACTTTCTCATATCAAATGAAAACTTCAACGGAGAATGTAAACTAACGAGTTATTGGAGTTAACCGTCAAGTATAAAATTAGGACTGACACGCCGACATGCTAACAATTGTAATGTAAATACAATCAACCAGTTCGATAAATATATTACTTCAGCGTTGATTAAACGTCGAGAAAATTAAAAGTCTTTAGAAATTATCATATTTTAAGTTGTGAGAATTAATTTCTGGTGAGTTTATACTAGAATGAAATTAAATCTAATCGCCATTTTCCTTTAAAACAAAAGCAAAATGTCGAACAATTCATTAAAAAAAAATTATTATAATAGATGCAATATTCAGAAGAATAGAATAAATAGAATGCTGATGTAGTTGTAGCAGGTGCAGTTCTATTTTTTCGATCATACAATATTCAAAACTTTCTTCTTATAATTTATAGGCCCTTTATGAAATTGCATATACACACATTCCATTTTTACTGTTTTTTTTTTTCCATTAAGAACATTGAATGCAGCTACAAATAAAATCGTTTCCAATCTATTTTTATCGATAAGACATTAATTTTTAACGCATTTATATATCAAAACATTACGCAGATGAGCAACACACGGCACATAGAAACAAGGCTGTAATTGCTCATTCATGTTTAAGTGCATAAGAGTTTGTCTGCAATAAGATATGTAAATTTTACATCAAAATGCTTTTAAACTACGTAAAAAATTCGATGAGATCTTCGTAACGCCAACTTCGTTAGATAGCGATAATGGGAGAGATATTCAGAGCTTAAATTTCCCGTCTGACGAGTTTAAAATGTCACCCTTTTTAAGGTCCAGTTAGTCTGTCTAACCCATTTTGTAATTCGTACTTCGGAGATTTAATCAGTTTGGAAATTTGAACTGGTTTAATTTTGTTAGCAGATATGTTGCATTAGTGTGACATTTGTAATAGTTTGCGACAAGTTCGGTACATTTCACGCAGTTTAATGGTGCACAAATATTGTTTGTTCCTCTTTGGCTTGAATTCCAATCGATAATCTCGACCGTTACAATCGTTTAGATCTTCGAAATTTTCGGCAATGACTATGAATATTCATGATTTACTACAAGTCTTCAAAGCTGATTATAATCTCTCCTGCTACGCAAGCGATCTCCAGCAGATGGAGTTGAAAATTCAATGCTTTTTCTACGGGGAAAGTCCTTTTCCAAAAATTCTCGGAAACGGAAGTAGATAGAACCAAACGGTTTTTTTATTTAGAATCCTGTTTAATATTTCTATTAACGTACGGTTCAGAATTTTCAAAATCAAATTCGTTAATTTTATACGAATTTTTGAAGTCGTAGAATATTTGTAGAAAATTAACGAATTTGGTTTTCGAAATTCTAAACCGTAGGTTAATAGAAGAATTAATTGGAATTCTAATGCAAAAAGCTGTTTGGCTCTATCTACTTCCGTTTTCGAGAAATTTTGGAAAAAGTATTTTCCATAGAAAAAGCATTAAATTTTTAACGCTATCTGCCGCGTGCATAACCGAAGAGGTTACAACCAGCCTTAATGTAAAAATTACTTCAGTTCTATTAAAACCTGTCTCTATATAACTATCTTTCACCAAAATCTCGACACACCTATTAGCAAGAAATGAGGATCGATGGAACAAACTCTGATTCCTTTGAAAAAAATATTTTCACCTTACGATTTAGTAACACACACTAATAAAAATGTTTCCCCGTGACAAGATTGCATCAGATACTTCTGGATTTACGACCAGTGGCAGTGACACGGACAGAAATGCTTGTAAATCTACAAGAGGCAGTAGAGCAAATGGAACAAGACGTGAAACAAGAACAGGAACACTACCGCAAATATGGTTATGTTATTTGATGAATATTTTACTGTCTGATGAGAGATCGTCGTTATTGTTTAAGATGGATCTCTCCTGATCGTAAATCGATACGTAACGAGTCGAAACACTCGTACATCAGTACTTATTGTCCAATACACGGAGGAACTTTCAAATACTCAAAATCAGTATTATTCATTGCCCCTTACACGATTGAATGTATACAAGTCAAACTTCTGAATAGTTGGAATACAAAGAGAAGTTTTGTATGAATTTCAAAAAGAAACGTTCCTGGAAAAAATGGCTGCCGTTTACAGGCGGTCTTATTCGAGGTTCGATTATAATACTACATTAACTCGGCATGTATTTAATTTATGTGCAAAATAACAAAAGAAAACAGTTGTTGGAAATGAAAACATACCGTTATGTTTACATCAAACTCATTTAAGGTTTGATTAATCAAGAGAGTTGTATTTGATTAGCCGTTCGATCAATAAACACGACTGAAACATCTATCCATTTACTGCTCTCACTACTTGACCTTAAAACAATCATTGTTAAAGGCCGAAACAATTGCATATGATTTGATATTCCTAAGATTTTTTTCTTCTTCTGAACAGGAACCTTTAATTTAGAGACGTAATAGTTGATGTACAGTACATATGTTTTTTTTATCCATATGTATGAATATTTTTTATTACCTTTCATCCTTTATAGATTAGGTGCCAGCGCGAAAACTGATGGGTTGGTAAAATTATGGATGTAGTAGGCCTATATCATCTTTCGTACCCATCCGATAAACGAATTTTTTAATGTCAGCAGCAGCGATAACGATTGACAATGGTAATAGATCAGCTTGAAATTCGTAGCCGAGCGAGAATAGATCATCTTTCAATTCAGAAAGTGCGGATATGAGGTTTGATACGAGGATGTTTCGGTTTGAATCGAACGCATAAGACTTAGGCAGTGTTCAGATAAGTTCTTTTACGTTACGTTACGTCTGGCTAATCAAAGAAGGTGTTACTTAACCTTAATCCTTCACGAATAGCGCTTTATTCCACACAACGTTTAAATATATATAACTTATATTAACAATAAGAATTTTACACCTGCAACATCTAATGAATAATACATCAAAATTTGCACATTTAAATATTTGTTCTGAATGTTACGTTATCATTTCAACACCGTTCGATACCTAAAACAATAATAAACTGCGAGTGTCTTTGGCATATCGGAAACAGATCGATCCTGACTCCTACTTCTATGAACTACCCCCATTCACAGACGAATCAACTACTCCTCCCCTATTGTTAAATTCGTGAAAATTCATCTATTAAAAACTAATAAAAATCCGTAGAATTTTCTAAATTAATTTACTGATTTCCTTTCGTATTTTACTTTTATTTTTCAGAATTTCCGCTGATAAGGGAAAAACAACCCAAGAAGCCATCGATATTGCTAAATAATTCGATAGTGTGGCATAACAAAATCACTGTTGAATCTTAACGAGGTGTAGCGATCTTTCATACTCAGTCCAGTGGTGGTTTTAGGTGCGGGCAACCTAGATTTTTTGTCTAGGGCCTCCCTCTTTTACAGGCCTCAAAGTACAGATCGATATTGGCTCTTGGAATCCAGTGTACGATCTGTATGTACTGTACTTAGTGTATGTACGATATTTTATACTGTACAAGGTATCAAATATCGTACGATACGATAACGTATAAACTTATATAAAAGGGACTAAGAAATACCAGCAAATTAAAACAGTTACTGCTTAGACTCTTAACACTTCTCCATTTTATAATTGCATATATTCAAAAACAAAAATATAGCGGATACAATTTTCATGATGCAAGACAGTTCGAGTGGATTTTTTAAAATAAAAAAACAAACGCAAAGGCGCCCGAATACTACAGCTGATTCGCTTCTGTAAACATAAATATCCGAGAAAAGTCACACAAGAGCCGGTTGACGCCATCTATCGAGTAACGTACGAATCACGGCAATTTACAGAAAATCGACAATCTGTTAGTTCGCTATTTAGCCTCCAGGTGGCAGCATCTAACACACTTTAAGACACGTGATGTCACATAATTAGGTTATTATTAAAATTTGTTTTTTTTTATACACAGCATTTTAATTCAAATTTTTATGAGGAAACACGATTAACACGCCTCATTAAAATTATATTTTAGGAACTATTTACTTCTTTTACTAGAAAAAAAAAAAAAATCAAGAATATTTTACATCGATTTACCGAAATTTAAATTCGTTCGAGTTACTTGTCACGTCGGTATTGATTATAACACCACCGAACACCCGCCACGTGACCGGGTTTAAATCCAACGTGGAGACGAAAGTTTGGCACGAGAAATAAAACATTTATAAACATCGCAGCATAAAAATACCATTTTTTTTTATATATTACTAAAAATAAATATACTTTATTAAATTTTTAAAAAAATTCAGAGCCATTCGTCTCTACACTTACCAGAGCTATAACTGTCAGTTGAAGATGCGGATAGCGATCTACTTCTGTAACGACTCCTCGACTTCATACTGCCAACCAGCTTGTTATCCTAGAAATAAATAAACGACTTTAGCCTGTATATATGTATCGATCATTTAAATACCTTTTATAGGATACTTTCAACACGAATAATGACAAGAGATTTTTCGTATGATTTACAAATGTTGACGTATCCATCTATAGAAACGAGGACGTCACACACGATGAAAAATTAGATGAAACGCTTCTTCATCTCCTCCAAGTTGCGAAATACTTGGAAAAAAAACTCGATATAATCCTACGAAATCGGAATAATTTACACATTGCTATTTTCGTGATTGCCGGCTTTACGTAAACGATTCTGAATCACTGCAGTAAATGATACGTTAAAATGGTAATACGTGTGAATTAAAACAATGAATTCTATTATTACTACTATACAGCACTTAATCTGTCGCTTCGATCACGTTTTTAAAATTAAGCAGACCTAAATACACGAAAATAAAGAAAGAAAACAAAAACAATATAAAAATTGTGTGACCACTTCCAAACTTAAAAATGACTCAGAAAAACTAAACAGATTGAGAAGTGTTTTTTTTTCCCCTGACACATATGTACAATGTGCGTGAAGTGGATAGGATTACTGCTCTGTGTAATAGCATCGAAACACACATAACAGCTAATTTACACGATAAAAATTAACTCTGCACTTTAGATAAGAACCCTGACTTAACAATTAGGAGCATAAAAAGATATCTACCATCGTAAAAAAAATTCTTTAGTCTCTCCTCTCAGAGGCAGTAGGTTGGATTTAAATACTGGAATCTTCCAAACTATTTAATTTTTTTTTCGGTACCCCAATCGGTATCTAAGTTCAATTTGATATCTTAAGTTTACACTAGGGAAATATCTCTGTGGCTCTGCACAGTAAATTCTGCGTTATCGCTTCTATAATATACATTTATTTTCACATTGGAAAAAAAAACAGGAGAGACCGCTGATAAAACTTTTATCTTCAGCTTCATCGTTTGCGTAATAGAAAAAGGCACGTAAGGAACCGATGGACTCTGGAGATAAAAATTCAATTTGGAAAAAATAACGTCGACTTTTATTAGAGAGGACGTTTCGGATTGCGCCAACCTTGAAACAACAATCGTGCAACACGACGTAACGAAATCCACTCCTTTGATATGGTATACGTTCATTTTATTTGCCGTAAATTAGTTTCCTTAGTGTAATTTATGTTAAAAAGATAATTCTAAGATGATTTAATGTTCGTTTTACAGATTGCAATCGAAAGCAAAACGCTGCAATTTTAAGAGAGATGCCGAAGATATTACAGTATACTTACACCGTTGCATCCGATGTAGTAGCCATGACTGACGAAGAGATCGTGTAAAGCACGAATTTGATCGTACTGCTGATCGGCTAGTACCCTTTTAACACCAATCATATCGGAGAAGAACCTTACGTTCGAACTCCCGAGACAAATATAAGTACTTGTCGCAACCGATTCCTACGTTCTCCATCGCTTCTCACCTGGAACATCAGCAACAGTCGTGCGCTCCTCCCACCCCCTCTTTGACGATGTCCAGTAACCATGGAAACGTTCGAAAGTGTTACTGCTTCCGAGATGACGTTCCTAACTTGAAAAAACCTATTATTATTTTGACGAAGAAACCTTGAAAAGAGAGCAATTTTCCTAGAATGTTTCTCTTAAGAGACCATCGTTAAGTTTAATAATGCCCCGTCCCTACTTAACGGCCATACCAATGCCAAAATGTTAAGGTAGGTGTGTTGATGTTTTAAAAAGGTTTTCCTGCCTGATATTTTTTCAATTCTAGATAACTAATTCTTCCATTTTTGCTTCCTAAACTCAAGAAAGGAAGGGATAAAAACGCAAAAACTGGTGCCTTTTTCTGCTTTTATTCCAGTTTTAAAGTCAGAAAAACGGGGAGGGAAAGAAATAATCGAATCAAGAAAACCTAATTTAGAATTAAAACTAGAATTTAGATTAAATTCTCCCGTTACTAACGATAAAAATCTGAACTTTGGCCATACAGAGCACGTGGGATAGAATTTCATTTTTAAGTAATAATAATAATAGTTAAAAATGAAAAAAATCTTTAAAGCCGAAAGTATTTAAAAATCGTTTAAGATATTTAAAAATTTGGTTTAATTTTAATTAAATATTTAAAATAATAATTATTATTACGAGATCGAATTTCAATAGCCGCCATCTATTGGAGAAAATCCAAACCCATGAGTGACGTCACACCACTCGTATTTCAAAAATGATTTTCATTTTACTTTTTCGATTGAGATCACGTTAAAATGTCATACAAGAAATACGCTCAGAAACTGGACTAGAAATAATCTTCTAAAAATATTTTCTATAAACGTCTACTTTATAAATACATATAAAAATAAAATCATGGTATTTTACAACGCAGTTGACTGACGGAGAGATAAAACTACTTACTGTGTTAATAGTCATCGGTTACACTGTTTAAACAATAGATGGAGACACTTAAAATACAGTACTGTACAGTCCTTTGTCTTACGCACAGATTTGATTTTTAGTGATTTGTGATCAGTCATTATATATGTATATATATATACACACGGGTATTATTATAATTAGAAAAACGTAAAAGTCTAAAAGGTTTTCCCTGACCTCCTACGCAAGATGTAATATCATCTGTTGACAGTCTTATTCCATTGCTATAATATCATACAGTGGATTGCTTAAATGGACAATGAGTCATTAAAAGAGTAATAGAGATTAGTTCGTGGGAATAAATAGCCAACTTTAATTCTAACTAGAACGTGATAGTACCGCTGATGTACCGTCATCATCACAACTATAAAAATCGATTTTTATTGGGACACAGATAGATGTGTACAGGTTATTAGCTGGAAAAATTGATGTATTTTTCTGATTTTTTTCTTCTTCCTTTTTTAATCTATGAATTGGATATTTTTAAATATATATACATTATACAGATTTTTTTTTACTGTTATCAATAATTTTATACACCATCTGTGAGTTTCTCTAAAATATTTTCTAATAAATGATTTAAAATTTTGTATACTTGTTAATGAAATAGAATTTCTGATATAATATATAATTACCTTGACCAATTGAATCTCTAAGGTAGAAAATTGAATATTTTATTGGTATTATACAACTATTTGTATGTTGCTTAATCATTTTTATAATAAAATGGATATACATTAAACATAGTATATGGTTCTTGTTTTAAAAAACAGCTGTGTAATTGTTCGGCTAGCAACTACAAGTGTTTTCCCGAAACAACACTTTTATTCGAAAACATATTAGCACTAGATGAGACTAACTTAATGTTAGTCTCATCGAGCGCTAATATAGTTAAATACTATCTTAATACATCTCGACCAACTTTAAAATTTGAAAAATTATCCTTTATAATAATGAAAATACCTACTAATTAAAAG
This sequence comes from Centruroides sculpturatus, assembly GCF_000671375.1. NCBI lineage: Eukaryota > Metazoa > Arthropoda > Arachnida > Scorpiones > Buthidae > Centruroides > Centruroides sculpturatus. The sequence goes on from NW_019385355.1 coordinate 192,275, forward strand.
AACAACTGTCAGGATCTTAATAATTAGGACAACTGTGTAAATAAAAATATTCTAGAATCTATACAACTTTCCTATTATTATTATTAAACTTACTAACAATATTTGTCAATAACAAGTAACATATTTTTCTGTATTGATAAGTACAAAGATTGTTTCCATTACATAATCAATGTTATGTTTTCTGAAGTTAAATATTAGCACACTAAAAAACACCAGCTTAATTTCCAGTTAAATATGTTCAAAATATTGAATTAAATATTTATTTTTCCATTGCAAACAAACTCTCTAAACCTAAAACATACCTGAAAGATATTTTAAATTATTACAATATAAAGTAATATGTATACAACAAAACTGATTCTTTTTTCCCATTAAAAAGTTTTAAGAAATTCTGTAATAAAGACTCTTCTTTAATACATATGGCTGTAGGAAATTTCTGACACTCCAGAAAAAGAAAATTACTCAAATCTAATACTTTTAGCCATTAATCAATCAAAAATCTAAGGATAAAACTTAATTATTTAAGCATAAATTACCTTAACTTTTAGATGATTTACAGATATTTCAGCATTGGAATAACCTCGTCCCGTTTATGAAGGATAGGAAGAAGGTCATAGCCTTTTTTTCTGACGATTTTTATTATTGTTATTATTGGTTGCAAATAGAAATTTTGACACGTTTAGAAATATAAATATTTGGATGATGATGACGACGACGATGATGATGATGAAAAGTATGCTTAACTGTACATTGAGAAACGACTCAGTGATTGCATGGTATCGATTAAACCTACCTGAAATACGAAAATAAGACGAGAACAACGTGTTGAGAGAAAGACTGGATATAAGGAAAATGGGGTCGGACATTATCAGAACGGCACCGTCTCGTTAACAATGTATAGAATTACAACGCGACCGAATACGCTTAAACTAATTAAACAAACGTAAATCAAATTCTTACTCTTGATCTACTTGCGACTTCTGATAACTGCCTGTCGCGACTGTACGAACAGCTGGCATGTTCCGATACTTGAACGTGCTCATGTTCCTCGTTGCAATCCGCCATCTTTAACCAGGCCAATCACGTGGGTTGAATAAACCAATGGTTGCCAGCTTATCACATGGCGGATGAAACGAATGTTTCTTTGCCCCAATGATGAAGAAAAGTTGTGTTTTGAATTTGTAATTTCCAGTAATTACGTTTAGACGTACACTCCTCTACCGTTTATTAACCCTATTTCTCGTGACGGAACGCCATCTGATGGTTGTTTTTTGATTAGTAATTAAAATTGATTTTTTTTTTTTGTAATCTCGTTGGATTTTACAACTAATTTTAAAAATGGTTTTAAATATTTATTATTAATTATTAAAATATATTTATGAATAATATAAAATATTAAATCCACAATTTAAAAATATATATATATATATATATGTATCACCTGTTGAGTTGAGTATATATGGCGTTTAAATTGAGTCATATCCTCTTGTTTTTATCAATTTTCTTTATCAAAGTTTAAATTCACATTATAATATAATATTCGAATTAAAATATTTATACACATACTGATTATTATTTGAATTATTTGAAAAAAATACAATATCAAGATATTTTAATATAAATTACATCTCCGAAGAGTCCCGAACCAAATTATATAACCAAAAAGTCAAATTTTTGTATGGATTTCATGGCTTTTTTTAAGTTCTACTCATAAAAATTAACAGACCGAGCGATAAATTTTGATTCCTTGGTAGAATAGGATCAAAAATATCAAAATTTATCGCGTAGTCCTTACCATGAACCGGGTAGAGAAGCCTTCGCTGTGGGAGCTCCGGATATCAAAGGCTCCGACACGTGTTCCTCTGTTTTATACGAAGAGCCATGGCTTTTTAAATGGATATTCTTCAAATTAGATACATAATATAACAACTTTCAGCTGTTAAAATCAAAAACGTTTGCCTAAAGATAGCTATTGTGGAGGCACATGACGTTAAACTTTCGATAAGATATATATTTAGTGATTTAATATGACGTAAGTGCAATTGTTATAAGTTATATAAAGGAAAAATGTCATAACAAAAGCCATTTTTTTTTTGTATTATTCTACGTTACAGATGTATTGAAACGAAGCGCGATACTATCGCAAAGTCTATATAATTATAAATTTATGTATAAACTAGTTTTATAATAATACAATAAGTATTTTAAGAATTTTTAGAAGTATCCGAGATAATTTAATACGAAAAAATTGCTAACGTTATGGCCATAACTAATTCTTATAATGGTTAAAAAAGTTGATATGTGATACGGTTAATGAACTTTCAGGAAAAATATAATTCTACAATTTCACGGAATAATTTCATAATAAGAAGAAAATATATATATTTTTTTTGCAACTTTTTAACGTTGTGTTAATTAATAATAAATAATTTTACTACGGATATACGAGATATAAAAAAATAAATAGTGTTCACCCGATTCGCTAACATCCTATATAAAAAAATGAATTTATTCGTGTTTACGGAATATAGTTTTGAATTTCAAACTCCTACGCTTTATTCTTACGTCAAAATAAACAATCAAATGGTAACTTTCTTCCAAAATAAAAAAATATATATAAATAAAATTTTATTGGGTGAATTTTACTACATTCAATATATAAATAGTGCTGTTAAACTGATTAAACTGTTTCTATCAATACTTTCTTCGCTTTGCGTTTAAGTTATATAATACTAAGGAAAGTATAGAAAGTTTAATGTAGTTCTACGTATCATAATTACGATTTACTCTGAAAGTTTTAAGGATCTTCCCGAAAAAAATCTTCATTCCAAGCAACTAGAGATTTCATATCGACTACATCTTTCGTACTCCAATGAGTCAATCCCTTTTGTTTTATTGGATTCTTAGAAATGTTATATTGATTTAATTCTTCTAAACTGGACGATTCTGACATTTTAACTTTCTTTGAACATCTTTTTCTTTTCGGAGTTCTCTTTTCTTGGTTCTTTACACGCGATGATCTGTAAGAAGATTTTGGTCTATTTGGATGTAATTTCGTGTTATCTATCCAACTATTTTCTGGATTGAGTTCATTTTCGTTTGTTAATATTCCTACTTTTGATTTAGTAAATGTGTGCCTTTTACGCTTTTTACAGATTTTTATTTTGGTTCCTTTTCTTGTATCCTCTAAGTGTATCTTTTCCTTGTTTTCGTCTACATCTTCTGACGACATTGTAGGTAGAGAACGTGAATATTTCTGGTCGAATTCTAACAAAAAGCATTTCCTTTCTTGCTCCACTGCATTAATATCTTTCTTTTCTGCAAGAACAATCTCTTGCGATGCGATTTTGAGTGCACTAGTTGTAAATTTTGACTCTGATTCCAACAAAGATTTCTTTCTTTCTAAATTCGCATTTATCTCTTTCTTTTCTTTGATGTCACCGGTTTGAATACTTGTTTTTAATTCTGACAAAGTATTTCTTTCTTCTAATTCTTCTACATTTTTTACTAACTGACAAGTTTCTATATTTATTGTTTTTTCTTCTTTAATAATATCTTCTTGTGGTGTATTATCCATTACATTTGGTGCAGTAGGGGAAGACGGATCCAAGCAATTATCAATTGAATATGCTTCTAATATTGTACAGACATTATCTAACATTCCACTAGTGAGAATATTCGAATTTACACTATTATTTTTTTCATTTCCCGTATCAAATTTCTCATTCGGCTCGTTAATATCATTTAACTGTGCTACATTATTCGTGTCCACTTGTTTCGATTTCCTCAATTGAAAAATTACTCGTCTTCCCATTCTCTGTAAGTAAATTTATAATTAAATTAATTGCAATAAATGCCAAGAGATGACGAAATTTAAAAATATGTTTAAAATTTATTATCAATTGTAAAGTATTACAATACTGAGAACAATGTTACTCGTAAATTAAAATGCGTAACGACTTCATTCATTTGTTTTTTGTTAATTTTTCAATGGAATACGCTTTGTATATTTAATTCAAAATATTTCTGTGTAAAATATACGTGGTATTCATAATTAAAGAGTAAGTGTTCAAAGCTCTCTGTAGAAAAGACTATAAAAATTTCCTTTCAAATTTAGCCGCTAGGGCAAAGTTTGACGCTGCTGTCCCCTTAATGTGTATGTTAAACACGTTTCCTAACGAATTCCGAGTACAAAAGGAGTAGCAAAACGTTCGTTACAGTTGAATAGTCACGGTATTCGCTCCTGATCGTACGTTACTTATTAATTAAACTTTTCTATCAACGAAATAGCAATGCTTGCTCTACACCTAAAGGAATTTCGACGCTTAAAACGTTTACGGAAAGGTCCTCTGACCACTGGAATTTCAGGAAAATGATTTCGTGTTTTCAGGAGATTGACAGCAGCGCTAAATGTTGCTCTAGCGGTTGTATTTTAAAGTTAAATTTTCTCCCGAAAATAGAAACCGCATACATGGGGCAATGTATATACCAAGTTTGGTTGGGATTTGCCCAATAGTTCTTTCTACACAGAGCTCTAAACATCTACTCTTCAATTACGATCACCCTGTACAGTGCCGGCCCGAGGCAAGTTTTAAGATGGAGCGAGATCCTATTATGGCGCCCCCTTGGTTGCCCCTAATTTATACCCTTTAATTTTCTTTACCACTGAGGCGCCCAATAGCATTTAGCGCCTGGAGCGGCTGCTCCGTTCGCCCTATGGTAGGACCGGCTCTGACCCTGTATATACTGTAAATAGAACAATTATTTTAAAAATTGCCTATACAACCTTCCAATTTGATAATGCTCCTTTCCTCTGTCTAGCTTTCGACTTTAACTTTCTTCTAATAACCATAACGGCTCTATTTTCTTGTTCATCATTAGCTGTTGTAACGGGTATAGAATAGCATTGCATGTATTCACGAGCCTTCTTCTGACTAACGGCTCTTTCGAGAGCGACAACAATTTTAGCCCACTGAAAGAAAATAAAGATTAAATTTTATCGTAGAATTATTTACACGCAAATTAAAGGATTGTTTTACCTGCTTCACCCATTCTTTCTCCGATTGTTCAATCACTTGACAATACGTATTACCCATCATGGCGATCAGCATATTTAGCAAGAGTATCGGCATAAATACCAGGAAAACTGTGAAAACTACTTGAGTGATGTAATAATAAACGGTGCGACGGATTTCATCGTACTGAAATAAGAAAAATACATTTAAAAATGTTTACAATAAGTCTCACAATCAATCATGCAACTGGCATTTTCTTTAATCTACGTTAGATCACGATTATGCAACTCGAATTATAAAAGTAATTACGTTACTCTAGAAATTCTGTTACGTCAGAATCAAGTATTTTGCAATTCGAATTTTTTAATTAACTAATAAAAAAAACCACATTTAATATTTAAATAACGTTAAATTTAATGACGTATCCTGTCATCCTACCGAAGGTTAATAGTTGATCGCGGGTTCGTGCCTGACCACGAGCTGGACACGTGGGGTTTTCCGGTTTTCTTCACGTGTCTAACAACCTAAACAGGGGTAAGATCCTACCAAACAACTCTCTTTGTTTGATCGCTCGAGTGTTGCATTACCTTATATTAGTAGTGTCCAAAAATTTTCCATTGGTGAGCCAAATTGCATACCAAGTGGGCCACAAAAATGTTAAATATTCCATATAAAAATATACAAAAAATAAGCTAACTTCTATCACTTATTAGGGGCTGTTAAAGCATCACATAACCAAGAATTTATCATTTTTTTTATCTCTTCTCCCCACCTCACCAGCCATCGGAGCTCAATGTATCCCCCCATATTATTTCATCAGGCCAGACATTTAAACTTTCCTCAAATATAAAGGAATTATTTTCAATTTTGTGATGACTGGAGAGAAAAATAAACGACGGGTGCAATCTCACGTCATCAAAGACTCACCCTTCCTCCCCCATTGTCAGCAATAGAGATACAAATGTATTTCCCCCCCCCCATAAACTGCTGACGTCATACTCGAATGATGTGTTAAATATACTGGCGGGTCGTAGTTTGGGCACCACTCGCCTCGTACCATAAACCAATCCAATTCTGTCACATCCTACTTGATCAGCAATGTAATCTATATCCTGGTGACAAGATCAATATCCTTTTGATAAAGTATAAGTAATATACGGTATATATATATTTTTTTAAGCAGTAACAAAATGTATTTAGGTTTCATAAATCTAAATTTATAACCTTTCGTTATGAGTTAAATGACATATCCGTACCAATAACATCAATGATAAAATATATAATGCAATTTCACGTATGATCATCCATAACTTCACCCTTGGAAACGGGTCGGTTGATGACATTCTTACGTACCTGTTACGAAAATATACTAAAAAAAAAGTAACCATCCTTGATACCATTACATTAATAAATTAATTCGGCGAGTTCTCTATCAATTTTATGAGATTTTATGAAGTAATTCCTCACTTATTCGTATAAAAAGTGAAGAAAATTGTTGAAAAATACGAGACAAATAACAAGAATTAATTGTAGATGCTCGAAAAATGTCATCTTAAACTTTACTTGAACGGAAATTATGTATTATGCGCATAAATCGGATTACTTTGACAGTTAATGGAGAAATAATTTACTATTTTAATGGAACTTTAATGTAAAATTAATGCACGATTATTTAATTAACGACCTTAATTAAAGATTATTTTCTTATTAATTTACCTCATAATTTCCTAATGTCATTTGAAAGAGCGTTATCCAAGTTTTTGGATACGTTTGAAATCTTTTACTTTTCTGACTTTTGAAGAGGAAATAAAATGCTGGAATATATTTAAAAATATATTTATTAAAATTATTTTTATATTTAATTTATAGAATATTTTATAATTAAACAATTTAACGAATGCATATAACAATTTTATGTGTTATAATGTATGTAAAACGAAGAGAAATAATTTATATTTCTCCTCTTCATCTCAGGAAAATGATAAAGACACTTAAGTACGACAAGGAAAAACATTATGTATTATAAAGTATTTCTCCTTATCATCCTCCTCGCATCTTACATCCGATTAATTATTATATATAGGCCTATTATCCTACTCGTAATAATGAGGAGAAATACATAATATTTTTCCTCATCACTGTAGGAGGAAGATAAAGATGTACAAGAAAGATGAGGCAAAACATGGTAGTAGTTAGAGAAAGCTTTTATAAAACTGTAATAATTAATAAATATTTATATTTTGATAATTTAAAACTTTCTACAAGTATTTTAATGCCAATTTTTTAAACACTTTCCACCTTGTGGGCACCAACAGGGTGTTTTTAGCAAGCCCATTATAGGTTAAGCCAGGCCCATCGGGTGGCGAGAGGACCGATACATCACCCCTGAAAAATCCCTGGAGTTTTTGACCCTCTAAATTCGAACCCGGTTCCCCCTGAGCAGCTAACTAGCTCCCTTTATCATTATAACATTATAACAATAAGAATAATTAAATTTATTAAATTCATAAATAAATGAAGAAATTTAATTAAAGTTTATCAGAAAATTTGAGTAATTTAATATAAGAATTATTATTTAATTTTTTAAATTTTAATTTCAAATGTAAACGTACGAATGGGATGAAAAAAAGGTTTAAAAATAAACTCTTACGTTATCAAATTGTTTAAAACATTTAAATACTTCTACAATAACAATATCATGTTGAAAATGCTTACCTTGGGTGAATGCCAGTAAGAAAATGAAGTAAATGATAGAAAATCTAAACATATCTCCTGTTAAAATACTATAAATCATAGTCACAAACGGTCCGGTCAATTTAATGGCCCTAAATTAAGGCAATTTATTATATTTATTTTTATATTTGGCCCATTATATTAATATTTAAAGTGTCTTACCCTGCAAAAAACATTAAGAAGAGCCAAGATCCAGGAAGAGCTATGGATAAAAGGATATCTTCAGTGGATCTATCTCCTGTTAATCGGCAAGGAATGCAGAAAAGTATTAATATGCACGAAAGTAGAAAGATGGCTTTTGGGGGGTTGCTTATCTGTGTAAAGAATTTATATTGGTTTAGCCTATATTGAAAGATATCAATATTTCGTCAATGGTTTTGTTCTACGTTAGATATGAGTCGAGAACCCGAGAGAAAGGAGATGAGACTGTGATAAGTCACAAATGTGTAGCCTCGCTCTTCATCTAAAGCCATAAAAATAGCATACATGTATGGATTGATGGCGTAAGGCAATCTGCCTGCTGAGAGGACTTTCTATAGTAAACTGGCCCTTACACTGGCAAATATACTATGAAAGTAATAAAGCTTAAGGTTAGGGGAACATTCTTAATGGCTCCTAATCTCAGAGGGGCCCTAAAAAAGCTTTTTTGGACATTGCCCTGTTGTTATTGGCTGCGAAGGGGACTTCAGGGTATCAAAAGTGGTCAGCTATTTAGGTGTTAGACACGTGAAAAGAACCGGAAAACCCCACTCTGGTCAGGCGAAAACCCAGTTTCTGGGGCGTGGGTTCACGCTTAGATTAAATAAATAACAAATCTTTTACCACATTTTAAATGAAAATTTAATTTATATCAAACTCATATAATTTATTCCATTGATTATTGAATTTTGGGGCCTTTCTGTGTCTGCAGTTCTGATCAAAGGCCCTATCTGTACACTTTCTATTTGGTCCTGGATATTTCTCATACGAATCAAAATTTATGATTTAATATTTTATTTTATATGATAAATTCTTAAACATGAAAAAATTTTAAATTTTATAAAGAAAATTCCCACTAATTATGTTATAGTAATTTACATACATAATTAAAAGTAAATTACTTAATTAAAATAATTATTTAATTAAAAAATTAGACTAAACATTATTATTTTATAGTTGCCGAAAGGTCAATTAACTGAGTTTTGTTTTTCGAAAATTGTTTAAAACATCGTGTTTTAATTATTTAAAATTGGTGAAAAAATAATAGAAATACAATAAAAATAATTATATATTTTTAGTTAATTAATTACCAGTCGACCCCCCTATAACAGTGTTGATTTTTCCATTTTATATGAATTCTATGTTGTACGAGTCACTTAGATTTTACAAATACATGAGCCGTTCACAGCCCAGCACACATATTTGTAAAATCTAAGTGACTCGTATAACATAGAATTCATATAAAAAATGGAAAAATCAACAGTGTTATAGGGGGGTCGACTGGTACAGTTTAGTCTTTACAACGTTAAATAAGTGGATTACCCTGTTAAGATTGTAATTAAAATCTTTAGTTACTTAACCGTTGTAAAGAAAATCGCAATTAACTTAAAAAATATAATTATTTCTAACATGTTAACACCATTTTTGAAAATCACGTTATGATTTTAATTAACACCCAAATAGGGGCCAGTTCTCACATATCGTACGTACCTAACACCCAAATAAGAGCCTTTTTCCCATATCTTCACCCATCTAACACCCAAATAGGGACAAGTTTTCCATTAAAAGTCCTCTCGAGAGGCTAATCGCCCGTAAGTTGCGTTGCCACATTCTACCAAACCCACAATTTTCACACAAATTTAATTACAAAGAAATAAATTATTCTAAAAAAAAACAAATTAACAGCTCAATTCTCTTTCTTTTATGAAACAAAATATTTTAAAAACTAGAAAAAAAAATTGTATAAAATTATTAAAGAAATAATCTTCATGGAATTTAGATCGTTGCATTCTAAACCGTAACATTTCAACGTTTTAATTATTGCATTGTCCCAGTGTTTAAGAGATTTAGAGAATTACAATGCGTGAAATCGGACGTTGAAATTACTGGAAATATATTTCTCGTGTTATTTAACCTAAAAATTACTTAAACTATTTCGAATTAAAATTATTTAATTATAAACATAAATTTAACTTAATTAAAATGCTCAACGGATTCAGAATGTATTTAAAATAAAGATTAATATGAAATTATTCGTGTTTTCCTGTATAAATTTATTCTTAAAATGATTAAAATCGTTTAATTTTAGGTGTAAAAGTATCATTTTTCTCTTTGAAAACAAAAATATAAGCTTTATTTTTTTTCTTAATACACAAAAAATTCAATAGAATTAATAATTCATAACAAATTTTTTGAGGATTTCATAAACATGAAGTCCTCTGAAAATCCCTGTTGCAAAGTAGGGCCTCTCAGAGGAACTTCAGAGCAAACGACTCTCTATGAGAAGACCCCCTAAAAATGGCTCCTCTATGAAAAGCCTTTAACTTCAAGCTTTCACAGATAGCCTGGATTTAAAGGCTTTTCATAGTGAAGCCATTTTTACGGGGACTTAAAACCATTATTTAGGCATAATTAAGGATCATAAACCCATTCATCTGATAAGTATATGCTAATATTATAATAAAATGGTAATTTTTTGATAGAATATTCTCATATAAAATCGTCACATCGATAATTTTCTAACGATACTTCCTCATATTTCTTTGTATAAATCACAAATTATACGATATGGATCATGAAGTGATTTAACTGAACACCACTTGGCATTTCTTCTTTTATGTTTTATACAAAAATATATATATATATATTTTATATGGAAAAATTCTTTATTTTCAAGGAAAAATTATATATATTTTAAAGCACCTTAAACTTTTCTACTGGATTTAAAAAATAATATCCACGCTTCTACGACCGATTTTACTGTATTATTTTAAGTAAAACATGGCTTAACGTAGTGAGAAACAATTTGATTTTCAAAAAAACATTCGTTACTTTCGCACGATGACACTATTGATTTTTCAAAACGATTGAAAACAGGAAACGGAAGTTATTACATTTTAAAAAATTAAAAAAAAACACACACCTCGTAAGTCGGATGTGTGCAAAATACACGTTTTACATTTGTTATATTACGTAATTTTTTAATATACAATTATCTAAAAAATTTTCTACAATTTTATCTACGAAAATAATCCTTTATCTTAACGTAAATATAATAATATAAGTTGGAAAATATTCAATAATATGTGTTATTGTTTATTGTTATTTTGCGATCAAGCGATGAAAAACTATAGTATAAAAGTCGTGTGATTAGGTAGCGTAACCAAAGAGGGGCCCGAAGGCTCCCGTACATTGGGGCACTTAAGCAAGTACTCCTTTTTGTCTGTGTTACCCCTTTTTCTAAACCCCAAGGGGTCCAAAATTCCATTATCAACAAATAACAGGGAATTTGCGACTTGTGAAAGCGCTGATCCGACATTGAATCAGAGTTTGAAGCTTCTTAAATAATATACGATGTCCCCTTTTTTTATAGCTCGTGCCCCCTTCTGTATAGTCTACCCGAAACCCATTAACTTATTAAATTAATTAATTAAGAATAAATCAAATAAGTACAGGAAATGCATCTAACAGTTTAGTCTTCATCCATAGCATTAGTGGCTACATCCATAATGGTACAGGAGGTTTGTATGTTCTAATTGGCCCCCTAATATCTAGTTAAGCTATTGATACTAGACATTAAAAAAGATCTAAAATTTAGTATTTTATATAAAAAAACATAATATAAAAGTAATATAAATTATGATTATAACTCAATTTTTATTAGTTTTATTGGCTTTCGGAGAAGGACGGGGCCCACATTTATAAAGGCCTGTTAGAGATTGAGAGAGATACGTCTGCAGTATATTAAACAGTAATAAGCAATGAGTTTTTCATCTTAATATAAAAGAAATTCAATGATTTATAACACGTTTTTAAAGACCCTAAATATGTAAGACTCGAGCCTATAATAAGACCTAGACAGGCCCCACCTCGCTTCTCTCAGGCCCTGATTATAAATATACATTATTAATTTAAAAAATTATATAAAAATGGTTATAAAATATATTTTTTTGGTAATACAATAAGCTTAAAAATAAAATTATATGGTTTTTTTTCATGCATTTTCACTAGTTACTGTTGAACTTTACATTAATAAGGCCTATAAGAAATTATTTTCGGGCCTATAAAAAATTATTTTCACTGTTTTTTAAATAATTAAACAGAGAAAAGGGATCAAATATAATTATTCTTTTGCAATATTATAATTATTTTCTTGCTATCTTCATCTAGAAAATGTTAGTAAATTAATAAACAGAATAAAAATCGATGAAGGAAGTACAAAAAAGGAAAAAAAAGAGAAAAAAGTCAATTTTACGAATGGTATTTATTTAAAAACAAGATATATTGATTGATACTAAAATAAAATGCATAAATATAATTTTTTTTCTTATTTTCTAAAATATTTTTCCTAGTAAAGCAAATTTTACATTGATTTAAAAATGTTATAACCTAAANAAAAAAAAATTAAATATTTAAACATTATACACTTGCTGCCATCTGTTGTCGAAAATATAAACTATATATTTAATTATTTTTATTTTATTCGCATTTATATACTTAATTTATCTTAAATTTTATAAATATATTTAATATAAATATCCTTACCACATTAATAAAAAACGTGGCTAATCCTTGAGCTAGAATTTCTTCGGCTGGCTGAAAAATTACAAATCCTATACAACCGACACAAGTCCCAATCTCTGCACAATATCGACACTAAGAATAGAAAAGAAAGAAAACAAAAAAAAAAAAAAATTAAAAGCTTTAATATTAGTTCATGCATTGTACGATATTTTTTTTATATAAAAAAATTTTTTTTTCTAAGAAAAAAGCTGTGTTATCGAAGCGTGTGTACTTCAAAGCGATAACACACTTTCCTATTTTCGTTCGATTTTCCTGGAAAAATATTGATTTTTATTCGTCTACTCATCATCTAAGAGGTCGGAGGTCATAAATTGATCAACTTTTCACTCTCGAGAATTTCGGAAACGTGAAACTAAGTTATAAATGCTTCGTAGAAACGTAAAAATGGAATATTTACGTCACGAGTTTAGTACCTTTAACCAAAATTATATCTTTATCCAAGATATACTTTCTCGAAGTTATATAGAAGTAAAAAGATAATTTAAAAATTTAATGAGGTTAAAATTTAATGTATTTTCTATGTAATATTTACCATGGAATGTATGTCTGTCGGACCGAGGAGGGGTTTTCCAATATCTTTTCTTAAAAATACAGCGATGCTCATGATAACCAAATGGATAAATATCAACGATAGTCTCTTCATAAATTGTCGCTGAAATTTAAAATATATTTATAAATTTTATCTTCAAATTTTTTTAAATTATATTAATAAATTATTTAAGTATGCAAAGGATAATCTGTTTGAAATGTAGCGTTAAATAAATATATATATATAGTAAATATTTTTTAAATGTATATACATTCTTTCTCACATAACTCGTGTCATAAATTAAATAATAAATGATAATAATTCGTTTGTATAATTTAACAGAGGCGTAGGCGTAACGCGTATACAGCTAATGTGACCCTGGAAATTGATCGAAGGTACCAACATCTCTTTTGTTTTTGTTATTAAATCGATGATAATTATATAAGTTATATAAATAAGTCTTAAATTATATATTAGTTTGGAAAAATAACTTAAGGGTTTTATATATTTAATATATATAATAAGAAGAAATCCGTTGATAATAAATAAACACATACACACAAACACACACATGTACTGTAATTATTGTAATTAATTAAAGTACCCCTATTCAATTCCCTATAGAGAGAAGTCCAACTACAACCAAATCTGGCATTTCAGGGCATTGCAAGACATTCTGTGAAAGAAATTAGTACCACTACTCACCATTGTGGCACTTTTGGCGCTGCAAGAAAAAAAAACATTTCATTTCTTCAAGACATTCGTGCTCTACAGTGATCTTAGCGATGCAGCGGGTACTGCTCAATGTGGATGTCATTTTAAAGGTGTAAAACCTGAAGGCGATAAACAATGTGTTCGATCCTCTGACTATCTTCGATCTTCTGAGATCTAATATGATACTGTCTTTCAAAGCTGCCAAATTAGCAACAGGTCCCCGATAAACCACACTTTTAAATGTCCCAACAACAAAAAAATGTCCCCAAAACAAAAAAGCATACGAATTAAAATCTAAAGAATTAAGTGGCCAGGCAGGAGGAAATGCGCAACTAATCACTCTGTTATCGATGAAATAGGTAGATACATTCCATCTTGCATGAAAGTGGTCGATTCAAGGCGATGTCACTGTTGCAGTTGGGTTGTTACAAAAGTATTGAAGATTTCTCCATATTTTTGGGTCATCACAGATTATGTCACAAGCTCATTGGTACTAATATCTTCGACGAAGAATGGTTCAAGGATAAATACGCCTATGAATCCATGCCAGACTGTAACTTTAAGTGATGCAGTAAAATCTGATAGAAAACAAAGGTTTACTGTGGCCTAAGTTATGGATGTTCACTGTTCTACTGAACTGAAAACGTGCCTCGTTGCTCCATATTGGCCACACTCGCGGCTTGTCCATGCCATAAAAAATCTACTTTCATTTTGACAAGCAAAATCAATGCAAATGTCAGTCGAATTTCCCCGTAAGCAGCAAGCAGCAAGCTGGTTGTGTATGATCTTATACAGGTAATAATGCACCAACTTTCTTAATATCTTTCACGCGCCCAGTATATATGATATATCTAACGTGCATTGCTGGAGCCTGCAACATTATTCATTGATTATTCAGAAACAAATGTGATAACGTCGTCAACGATTTATGAAGTGATAGATTTGAACCTTTCATTGGGTTGAACTCCCTCCCATATATCCAGTTTCTTGAATCGAGTTTATTCTCTTGAGACTTTGTGGAATCAATGGTCCTCCGCATAAATTTTTACAACAACAAAATTTCCAAAGTGCAGCCGCAGCATTGACGTTGTTTCCACAAAACAACTCAAGAAATCACGTTTTGGCAAAGTGATAATCCACGTAGCTGATAAGAATGACATTCAACAATTGTGGCTGCAATCATACCTATAACTTGGCTGCAACACGTATGCTTATACAAAAATACTGTTTTTCATTGTATGCAGTGCCAAAAAAATGGCATAGTAGAGAGTTTTCGTACTATTTTCTACGGAAATGTCTTCTGCGTGTTATGAAATATCACCATACCCGATTTGGATGCACTTGGACTGTCAAATAAGTCTTTATACATCATTGAACAGGGATACTGTACTTACGATCATCTGGTATAAAAATATCAATTATTTTCAAGCAGAAGTAAACTTCAAAAATAGTGTATTTACTCTAGCAAAGGTCTTCCATTTTTCTTCCAGAAGTCTTTCGATCACGCCACCGTCTAACATATCTAAATGCTCATTTGTATTTCCACTTAAAATTATAAGTATAGCTGAATTCCAATCTGAAAATATACGAATATAGTTTAAAATCTTTCAAAATTTATCATAAATTCCATTATAATTTCTTACTAGAAAGGAAATTAGTAACCTGAATACAGTCAAACCTCGATATAGCGCCAAACCTCTTAAAGTGGTAACAAATACAGAATCCATCATTATCCATGAATTGCTAAACGTTGGATTTCGCATTGCAAACTACATTGTTATCATCGAATCACATGATTTTCAATTGCAAACTCAAACTTATATGCAGGCCTCATTACTAGGCCTATATAATTCTTATTTGAAGTACAGTATTTTAGTTCAGTGCCGTGCCGGATTGCTCACTACGTACAGTACGTGAGGTTACATGTTTAGAGGCCACTCGTGGCTCACTAGATACGTGACCAGAGGTTCAGTAGTTAGGCCTACGTGTGGCATTCTTAGAGGGAATTGGAAGGAAAAAAAGCAGTTTTTGCCGTTGTAATAGTACATCTAGACGTTATTAGTTTATGATATAAAATTATGTAGAGACAGTGGCGTAGCGAACATAACTGGCACCCGGGGCACGACACTTTATTTGCGCCCCCTCCCCCTCCAGAAACACATATAGTTTGTCTTGGAGACCATTTGGGCGTCCCTCTGCGAGTGGCACCCGGTGCATGATACACTCCCTTGCACCCTCCTCGCTACGACATTGTGTAGAGGGGCCCCAATCTTCTGTGAGTTGGGCTCCCGAAACGTCCTAATCAGCCACTAGTTTTTTTTTAAACTTTCCCGAGCTGACACTAGGAGGGCCTTTTTTTTTTAGCAAGCTTATTATGGCTTAGGTCAGGCCCACGATGGAGCAGCAGGATGACGAGGGAGCCACTGGTTTAGAATCACGCTCGATTTAATGCCAGTTTTAAAAGTAAACAAAAATGGCGCTAAATCGAAGTTCGACTATGGAACTTTAGTTCATTTAAAAAATTAAGTATTTGTTTAATTTATATTTTTAAGTAAAATTTAAAAGTAAAATCACTTGTTTTTCCATTTGAAAGTAAACTATCCAATGCATTCAGGGGATAACCACAGCACGTGATCGTACTGTATCTCCAAAATTCCTAAAGAAATGATAATTCATAGTTAAGATTGTAATTAAAATCTTTAGTTACTTAACCGTTGTAAAGAAAATCGCAATTAACTTAAAAAATATAATTATTTCTAACATGTTAACACCATTTTTGAAAATCACGTTATAATTTTAATTATTAACACTTAAATAGGGGCCAGTTCTCACATATCGTCGCGTATTTAACACCCAAATAAGAGCCTTTTTCCCATATCTTCACCCATCTAACACCCAAATAGGGGCCAGTTTTCCATTAAAAGTCCTCTGGAGAGGCTAATCGCCCGTAAGTTGCGTTGCCACATTCTACCAAACCCACAATTTTCACACAAATTTAATTACAAAGAAATAAATTATTCTAAAAAAAAACAAATTAACAGCTCAATTCTCTTTCTTTTATNTCCCTTATATCCGTCAGACATTTTACTACACAAATATATAGAGTAGAAGTTCGTTAATCCGGCATCTACGAGACAAGAGTCGGATTATCGAAACTTGTTATATTTTCGCAAACTTCGGTAAGTTATATGCAATGCGAACGTTGCAGACATTTTGCACTGTACAAACACAATCTGTTGTATTACATAACGATATTTTTGTACTTTTCAACAAGAATCTTACCCCCTGTAACTCTCCGTAACGCTTTCATACATACCCACTCCCAAAATTACGTAACGCATATCCTCAATCAATCTCCTTAATTCTACTAAGGAATAATACACGACTATGTGTTCGGCCACCCCATCGTGGGCCTGGCCTTTTTAGAAAGCCTATAATGGACTTGAAAAGAGGTCCTCTTGTGCCCACAAAGCGGAAAGAGTAAAAAAAAACCCTCTAGCATTACGTAACGTTTTTGTAAACATCCCACTCCTTTGTAACGCATCGTAACGACTATCTACATACACTACACAACTATTATCCTTATCTGCGTTACATAATTTATCAACAGCCCCTCTTTAACTAGTCTGAAAATCAGTCTTTTCTATCGCACAGATCACGATTAATCTCCTCACATGGTAATAGGATGGGGAAGAGGAGGAGGAGGAGAAGAAGAAGAAAAAGTAATTTTGACCATTTTTAACGTATTTTCCCCCCATTAAATGCTGCTTCCGCATGTATTACAGTACTTTATATCAAATTTTCATCATTTAAGAACACCTAAGCACCAATAATAGCCACACACAATTATTTTAGGCTATAGTAAATAATGAATGAAAGAAATAAAGCAAATATTTCTTTATTATAATTGTTAATATCTGAATATAAACAGATTAAAAGTTAAATGACTAATACTTGTGTCTTGACTCTTGACTTTACATATATATATATATATATATATAAAAGAAANTTTAATTCGATATAAATGTTCAGTATTTCTATATATATATATATATATATATATATACTGGAATTGTAAAATCTGCATGTAGTCCACATTAAAAGTTAAAGCCCATATTTTGATTTCATTAATCTAGATTAAACACCAGAATAAGGTTAACTGGGCGTATAATCATTAATTAATCATATTTTGTCTGGATGTTAATGTACATTTAATCAATTTAAAAACTTTATAACTTAAATAAATTATAAACTTATTTAAATTTAATAGGAATATAATCATTTTCATAACTATTTATAGATATATAAAAATGAATTTTTTAAAATTATCCATTTTATCTTTAAGAATAATCTGAATACTGAAAACTATCTTAAATATTTAAATATTATAAATATAATCTGCATATATTTTTTAAAAAATTTATTAGTTACAATTTAATATTTTATAATTAATTATAATAAGTAAAATTAAAAATACAGGAAGAAATAGATTATTGTGAACAGGCCCTAACACAGGAGGACCTTCAAAACATTTGTTACAAGTGATTTATTCCATTGTATTTCTTGTACTGTACATTAAGAAGAATATGCATTTATTTTTTATACATAATACTGTGTATATATACAGTATATAAGTGTATATGTGTTTGTATTGGAGCCTCAACAACTTAAACAGTCCGATCTCTCATGACCTCTACGACGCCCAAAGATAACGACGTTCTTGATTACAAGAACCTCGTTATCTCTAACATTAATTAATATGAGTAACGTATACATAAATATCATTTAAAAGAATTGAAAATAAATCGACATTTTAATGTACTGTAGGCCTGTATTTCTATCTAATTTCAAAATCTGGTGTAAGAGAATTTTTTTATTAGTATTATTTTTTTTATAATAAGATGTTGACTAATCATTAAAATATTTTGAAAATTAATAATAATACATCAGTTACTAATAGATCCAGGTTGAAGGATGTCGGCCAGCAAGGGACTTTGGCTCTAGCCTTGGATATAGATGAACCTACGAAATGTAGTGTTTTATGTAAGAAAAGTATAAATAAAAGTATACTGTATTTAATAAGTGATGCATTTGTATTCACGCATTTCATGGCTTTCGGAGAGGGATAAGACCAAGACTCTAGTGGAAGATATACGATGGTTCACATCATATATCTTGTACTTTTTATGTATATGTCTTCTAGTGATATAAATATGATGTTTTTTGTATAACCAAAGGTCAGCAGCACCCGCAGACTATGAAAAAGGAAGGGCATAAATTATAAAAAAGGATATCGTATATTATGTAAGGAGCTTCAAATTCTATGATCCAACGTCGAATCCAATATTCACTCGGGGCTAAATTGGCCTCGAAAACACGAATGGGGTTTTGGTCAACATGCATTAGTTCAATGGCCAAATATCTTTCATTAGTTTTTTTTATATTTTCAGAATAGGCTAGAAGTTACGAATTTTCTGTTGTCTAGAGACTTCTTGAGATTGGGAAAAGGGCAACCGAAACGAAAAGGGGTAGCATGTCCCACAAGTACTCCAATGTACTGGCTGCCCTGTCAGAGACCATACGATAATAAATGTGAAGAATAATCATACGAAATAAGTTAGGACCTTTTTCTGTATTCATCGTGGATTCGGCTAAACCCACAATGGTGTAATCTTTTTCAAGTTCTGATTGCAAAAACTATAGTCAAAGCCTACATTTTACTTAATTTCATTATAATAAATTAGATTTTAATCATTTAAAAGTGTAATCAATAGGCTAATATAGGCCCAATTCCTCATTATGATGAAAATTCGAGAAAAATTCAAATAGAAAGTGTAAGAATGTTTATAGTCGATTGTATCGATATTTTCATTTATTATTTATATAAAAGCCTTATTATATATTCTCGCTTCATAAAAAGTAATCAAATACGATAATAATAGACTTACGAACGACCGAAGTTCTAACATCTCTCGAAATATTTTGTTTCGACCTAATTTACAGGCCAAGGCCAAAGGAGTTAATCCATATTTATTCAAAATATCGTCCTTTGCTGGTTTCGTTGGATGTTTTAATGCGTAACCATACATACTCTGAAATTAAATAGAAGTCCTGTTTAAATTTAAGGCTATATTTCTATAAGATATCTTGATTAATAGGAAGATTTGGGGGTCTTCCATTAATTATGTGTACAGTTTAAGGGAGGGAGGAGATGGAGGATTTATCTACAAGGACTACATGAACTACATGATCTACATAGACGAGGCACTGTAGTGGTATTAATGGCATACGAATTTGCTTTTATAAGCTTTGCAAAACTTTTTAAAATCATTTCTTCAATATTAAGGAATTCACAAACTATTATACACGTAAAGAGGAGGGAGTTTGACAAAAGTAACATCATTGAACACAACAGAAAGGGAGGAGGGCCAAAAGTGGCTGAAAAATTGTACACGTAATTAATGGACGATCCCATTGGCACATTGTTCAAGGTATTAATATTAAAGTATTTTTTTTATTACAATTAAAAATTACCAACCTGCTTGTCGCTAATTACAATAGCATGCAGGACCATATTGCCAAAGTTATCAGTCATGTTGGGATCTGCTCCATATTTTATCAACAAATTATAAACTGTTTCGTCTTCACAACATGCCGCCCACGCTAAAGGGTATTCGCCCAAATAAAATAAACCTAATAAAGAAAAAATTCATATTTAATTTTCTAAAAAATGTAAAATAATTTTTAAAAATATATATACAAACCGTGAAAATTTGTCTGTTTTTTAGGAACCGCCGATTGCTGATCGGTAGGTTTAAAGAATCGTCCAGTGGCTCTCTGAAAGATATCTGCACCATTCTCAATTAACATCTTCGATAATTTCAAATTCTGATAGGCGATACTCAAGTGCAATGCACTGGCACCTAAAAATACTCGAAATTAAAATGTTATTTGATAAAATTAATTTTCTACTGAAGAATACTGAAGAACTTTTCAAGATGTCATCAAACTAGGATGATGACACGCCGTAAGAACGTACAAAAATAAAGATGTCATGTCTTTTTTTTTGTATGTATATGACATTTAATTAAAATAAATGCTAGAATTTATATCTTGACTTCTTGTTAGCGTTGAAAACTGGCAGTTGCTTGACAAGTGACTGAGTATATCTTTGGAGTCACTCCAGAAACAAAAATAAACGAGTTTTTCTATTTAAAAATTCGATTATTTTTAATGGGAATTATTATTAAATTATTTATATAAATTAATTTTATTTATTTACTTTAAATTTAAGTCTTAATAACCAATAAATTAGGGTAAGTTCTAAAATAAAAAGAAAAAACATTACCAAAGTATTCGTCTCCTTCGATAATATCCAAAGCCAAATTAGGAAACAATTCCAACAAAGTTAATGCAATTTCTGTATGCGTTGGCGTGTTGCAGATGACAAGAATATGCAAAAGACTTTCTCCTAATAAACCTCTACTCTCTAATTTCCATAGTCTTTTATGCATAGGACCATCTAAAGATACGGAAATCTGAAAACAATACGTATACACAATAATAAATGAATCTCACCACCTGTAAAAATGATTTATTTTTCTTTACAAAAAGCGAAAATATTATTAAAAATTTACCTGATCTTTTTCGTTAGTGAAATTCTTATCTTCGAAAAATTTCGGTAGAAATTCTCTAGCAAATTTTCCTACTCCTTCCTTACCTTTTTGATTGTAAGTATTAATAAGTATACCACCTTTTTTATAATTGGCTAGAGAATATATAGGATTTTGTTCTTCATCCGGATTTTCGCTGATAATCTGATCCAATACGTAAGAAGAAGAAGAAGAAGAAGATTTCTCGTGATTTACGCACAAATTATTCCCCATTTACAACATTTTTCTTGTTAATTCTACGTTGTTTCAGCATCATTTATAGCATTCGCCGGAATGTTTTTACTTATTTATTAGTGTCTTATTATTATTACTATTATTATTATTGTAAAGTTGTAAGAGATGTCCGATACTCGCCACACTTCTCCGCATTTCCAAGTCAATAGATGTTGGCGAGATAATACGCAAGCGCAAAATTCAAATATAATTTTCTTTAATATATGCATTTAGTAAATTGCTTTCGATATTTTTCTTTGATTTTATTAATCAAAGTTTTTTCTATTTAAATTATATATTAATTTTTATTCGTTTTATTACGTGAAATGATTGATTTTTCAGAAATAAATTAATTTTTTTCTTCATAAAATTTTAGTTAAAAAAAAATAATAATAATTTTTCAGAAAATTGTCTTAAATTTTGAAAAAATAAAAGATTTTCTTAAATTCCGACTGATTTTTCTTTTGTCGGAAAATTAGAAACATATGGTAATAGATGCGTGTTTTCTCTGATAACAATTCATTTAAATTGTTTGAATAACTCTCAGCTTGTTGATTAAGTAATATATGAAATTTTATCTAGTTTATTATTGTTTTTTTTATGTAAACGTTATAGTATAAACAGCTTAATGACTAGAGAGACGAAACAACAAAGACGTCAATCAACCGCTTCTAGTGATCTGGGTTCGAATCCGAATGAGCAACTTCCCAAGAATTTTTCATGGGTGGTTTGTCCCGAATATCTCACTATTCTGCTGCCCACGTCGTGGGTCTGGTCGAATCTACAATTGATACGATTAAAAAAGCCCTCTCAGTCTTTACCGAGACAAAAGAAAAATAACATAATAACTTAAAGTGAAAATCTATAACTGTATACTAGCAGATGATCCCGACGTTACCCAGGAAAAAATAATAATAACAACAAAGATTAAGATTATTACATTATTTCGTTCTTCTAACCCGTCTATTATACTATAGTATTTGTTTATATAACTACACAGGTTATATTACGTAAGGGTTTATCACACCGAGTGACCAATTTTAACACAATTCTTTATATTATGTACACTAGAAGAATAAAAAATTTCTAAAATATGTTAAGAGAATTGAATTAATTCGACCAAAAATAGTCGTTGACCTCTTCCTGGGAGAGAGGACAGTCAACGATTACTAATTAATACTGGTCTACTATTAATGTTTGATCCGTGTTGGATAGGTTGTGACGACCCCGTACAAGATCGCAGTTGTTATCCTTTATGTACGAAAGACTTCATATAAAACTTGTTTAAATAAAAAAAATCTTGTAAAAATGCCAGAATAATTGCACTTATATGATAATATAATGTTTATATTTTCGCCACAGATTGTAAAAAGTGTGTTTATAGAAAAATTATTGGTTTAAATTTGAGAAAATTCTCGTGTAATCCATTCCTGACACGAGCGAATTAACTTTGGGTACATTCTATATTTTATAGCAGGGTATTAAGTGATTTTTTCCCCCACCCTGTATAATAAAATACTGTAAATTTGTTTTAAATATTCCAATTTCTATATTCAAGTAACAGATGACTTAAGACTACAATTAAACCAGATTCTTTTATTTACAATTCAAGTATCGTTTCGGTTATAAAACGTTAATATATTTCGAGGACATTATTGTTATAATCCCCAGGTCAGAACGTTTTCTTAAACAAATAAAACAATTTTAATAATTACTGAAACCATTTTATACAAATAAAGGTAATATAATAATAACAAAACATTTAAAATTATTCATCTGGACAATTACGAAGGAAGTGAGTAATACGAGAGTGAAAAATTCCTTATAAAATCAATTCCGAAGACGAATTTCGAATTCTGTATAAATTTTCTTTTATATATATATATATACTAGTATATCTAGTGTACCAGAGCCCCTTTGTTATCGTGACGGGTGTTTGTAAGGAAGTGTTGTAATGAATATGAAGAATATATAGAATCATTAATTTATGAAATTTGCGCTAACAGATGCATTAAATAATATATACTTACCTAATGTTGAGTGTGCCGTGACAAGATGGTGATAACTCTTGGGCGAAGTCTGGTAATTGCAATTTAATTGATGCAAATGGAACATAAAATTTTGAGTAAGCGTATTACCATTTGAGTTCCCAGGAGCACGCCTCCCGAAAACTCAACTGTCGAATCTTTCCATTCGTAAGATGGTGTTCAGATTTCGGTCCCCGGGTCCCAGGTCAAATACATTCCATCGATGCATGCTCCCGGGAATAAAATGTTATCCGAAATTTTACGATGAAAACTCTTCAGCTTTCCGAAATTTGAGACTATAGAATGCAAATTAATCGCCATATAAATCTGTTTCAATACTAGATTTATTTCTATTGTTTTTGAGAAGTATTGTTTAATAATAACCATAAAAACTATAGTTGGAATAATGAAGTTCATTTATTAAATTTTGAAGAAAAATATTTTAATTAATTATACAGATTATTAATTCGGCTTTTTTTTAAACAATTTTTTAATACTGTAAGCAGAAAATTATTTAAATAAAGTATTTAAATGTTTACAATTAAAGCTTTAGAAGGAGTCTCAAAACATAAGGGCTCGAAAGGTTTTCCATTTTCTTTTGTATCGAGGAGCTGTATTGACAGGCGACATTCCTATACAAAAAGTGCATGTTATACAGGCTACTTACAAATGATTTATTCTAGAACTAGCAGATGAGTCTGGCGTTTCTCGGTCAAAAATAACAACAAACATTAAGATTATTCGATTTTTTCGTACTTCTAACCTTTCTATTATATTGTATTATAGTATTTGATTTATATAACTAGAATGTTATTTTATGTAAGAGTTTAAAACACTAATTGCCTAATTTCACGCATTTCAATTAAATCATATTTTGTGCAGCCAGTAACCTCGTATTTTGAATGTCTTTTTTTTATTATTTTGATATTTTAAATTGTATATATATAAATATATTACTGTAATTTACAGTCGACCCCCTATAACACTGTTGATAATTCCGTTTTATATGAATTCCATGTTGTACGAGTCACTTAGATTTTACAAATACGTGAGCCGTTCACAGCCCG
Organism: Centruroides sculpturatus; assembly: GCF_000671375.1. Lineage (NCBI taxonomy): Eukaryota > Metazoa > Arthropoda > Arachnida > Scorpiones > Buthidae > Centruroides > Centruroides sculpturatus. The sequence goes on from NW_019385355.1 coordinate 217,028, forward strand.
GCACACGTATTTGTAAAATCTAAGTGACTCGTACAACATGGAATTCATATAAAACGGAATTATCAACAGTGTTATAAGGGGGTCGACTGGTATTCTTTGGATTCGAATAGCTCAATATTCCAAAGAATTTTGTATTTTAAATATGTTTTTTACTGTTCTATACAAAAAAGAACAGTTATCAATATTCCTTGATTTCTAAAAACCTAAAAATAGCCTGTAGAACAGGTTGAAAACTTTCGTTACAGTTATTAAATAATTTTAAGTGAGATAAGGTGTTTTGTGGAGGTTAAAAAGCATCTAGCTGGGTATTAATTAAGTAGTTTATGTTATAATAAAATGTTTATGTTTTTGCAACAGACTGTATAAATTATGTGGAAAGTATGTCCTCGTAAATATCGAGTTTATAGAAAAATTATTGGGCTGCAATTTGAAAAAAATTGTACAACTATAAATTTTGACTGTTGTCAGACTGTATGTCTACCTGATTGTCTTTCCTCAATCTCGAGAAAAGGAGTTAGATACACGAAAGTCGAGACTAGATATAGAAAGCGTGGGAGCAGAAAGACCAGATTAGATCGATGACCATCACGACTCTATTGCTAACAGGAAAAGTATAATGTATATTTGCAAGATTACCACTAAAAAATTGAGAACATTATAAAGAAAAGTCTCAGCTCGGCATTGTGACGACGTCGCAATAAATAATCGCTCGTTAGAATTAGTTTAGATCAGTATTTTTCAACTTGTGGGTCGCGAACCCCAGGGGAGTGGCGAAGCCTTACACGGGGGTCGCGGGTAAAAGAAAAAGACAAGTGTTTGTAGGTCCTACACTACATTAAAAAAACTACAATTTCAGCGAGAAGGCTGTACCTGTTTATTATACAGTACAGTTGGTTTTTTGATTGACATTTAGGTCCGAATGATGGGTGTCGCCTGGAAGGGGCCTGGGTCGGTACGGCCCACCCCAGAAAATGTCTGCCGAAAAAGTGTTGAGCTGACTTGTAAAAAGAAGTAATAAGTAGAAAAGTTAAAGTGAAAAACCCTCATCCTAAAAAAAAAAAGGTCAACAGCACTCCAAACCCATTGTTATTATAAGAAGGAAGTAACATACTATACGTGTCTTAAGTTATTGTCGATTCTCCTTAAATTCTCATTTTAGTCAATAGTAATTTCTCTCAACAGAAAGAAAATTAAATACATAATTTTTTAAATCACTGATATAGTTTTAATATGGCCCTAGGGGGAGTCGCCAGAATTTTTTAACTTGTAAAGGGGTCGCGTATTCAAAAAGGTTGAAAAACACTGGTTTAGATTATTTGGTTACCGCAACACGACACGTGAATGATCTGCCAGGGGATGCATCCTAAAAAATATTTTATGGGAAGCTGGAACCATCAGCAAGGGATAATGATAAGGAAATTTGGCATGAGAGCTTGTGTATAAGGGGCATTGATGCTATTAAATTTTGGTTGTGAAAGGTTGAGAGGATGAAGAAATAGAGAACGTGTCATATTTTGAGTGAGGTCGGACTTAAAATTTTAATTGTTGTTATCATTTACAATTTTTTTAAATAAAACAAAGTCATCTCTACGCTCAAAATTAAGCGTTTTTGCATTTTATAATAACTAAAAATATAAAAAGTTTTTATAACAAAATATCATAACAGGTGGCGCCACGAACAATTTTATTTATTTATTATGATTAATAATATAAAGGTTATTTTTTAATTAAAATTTTATAATAGCTGGGTAGGTTAAGCAATTCATTGCTGGTTTTTTATAATAATTAATAATACATAATTTATTTTTTAATACAATTTAAAAACTCTATTATGAGACTGTATTAAAACATAATTTTACTTTAAATAATTACTAATCAAAATAACTAATAATAAAAACTAAATAAAAATATGCATCTGGAAGATTTAAATTGTGTCCTAGGAAATTTTTATACAATAAAGGGGCAAAGCCTGAAGCAACATAACTTATGGCGAATAGAGTTCAACAAAAGAGCATGTTGCAAGCTTCCCTGGTGAAGCCGGGAAAGTTATGCAACTCGTTGCTGTATATTTTAGAAATTAGTTTAATGCGACAAAGAAAACATACATAAAATCAATTGAATTAATTGTGACTATACCACTAGTAGTCAGGATTTATGTAAACATCATGTAAATCATCAAAAAGACATTATATGTGTATTTTTTAAAACTCTTTCCACTGTGTGGGTACTAAGAGGGCCTTTTTAAAAAGCCCATTATGGGTTCGGCCAGCCTGCAATTGAGCGACTAAGTGTCGTGAGAAACGGGTTCGACATAAATTCCTGGGGGGTTTCGACCCTTCCAGATCAATCCCGGTTCTCCAACGTACACGCGTACAGTCACTTTTTTCCTTTTTACCTTTCTCTTTTTCCATCCTGTGGACACTAAGTATCAGATTCGTCATGGGTTCAGTCAGAACCACAACGGAGTCACAGGGTAATGAGGGACGGATCCAGCATGTATATGAAATGAATACTATTCATTAATTATACAGTATAAATGATGAGAAAGCAAACCGTAAAAACCATTTATCTGTTGTAATGAGAGGTATAGCTAACTTTGAGTTAGAAAGTAATGTTACGGTACATTTTATTTTAACAATATACTAATTACATAATGTTGTCAATGTATAAATTGGTAAACTGGTCTTATGATAGACTTTATGAGTATTTTAAATAAAATCTAAAACTTCAGTATTATGGATTGTAAGTTTTAAGTTGTAATACACCAGTAGAACATTTTACTGGGACATATGTACTGTACTAGAAATATTGATACATGAATTCTGAACGATATTCTATACCACTTTTCCTTCAGTTTAATGCGATTACGTATAGAAAAATATAAAAATGATGTAAAATTACAAAATGTCCTTAAGAAATGAGTTTTCTGATTGGATGTTCTTATTGCCTTTCAGCCACAGTAGCGACTGGACGCGTGGTTTGGTAAAGCGGCTTTAATACATCTGGATAAGCAAGCCAATGACAAAATCCTTCTCAAATGAAACGGGCCACATCATTGGCTCGCTTATACAGCTATATTAAAGACGCTAATCAAGCAAGCATCTATGTAGCGCATTTCTGTCGGAAGAACCGATTTGACCGTTCAATTTTTTTCCTGTATTATTTTAGTTTATTTTCCTTAGAGAAGAAAACTAACAGAAAATATAATTTACGTATAATTTGTACTGAATATTTTTATATAATAAACGTTTATAAAACTATACGCGTTATATAATAAATAATAATGAAATATCTTTAATTTAACCAATTCTTTAAGTAAAGCATGTATCTAAACCTAATCTAATTTTAAAACTTATTCTTACGAATTGGAATTTATTAAAGAAGAAGAAAAAATTCAAAAAAGTGACCTAGAAAGTTCGACTTTTTTTTCTTTTATTTTCGATTTTTGCCACCAGATGACATTTACATCTGACCAATCAAAACCGGAAGTTGGAACATGAAACTAGACAAAAATGCAACCCTATTCAATATTAGTAAATATGGACGTATATTGATAAAAATGGAAATTTTAGAAGCAATAAATCTAATATATAATAAATTAGATGTGTAAGTAAAAGTGCTGTCCAAATAATTAATGTCTGTTTGACCCGCAAACCTATATACTAGTTAGGCTTAGTTGTGGCGCCGAAAAAAAGGTAAGGATTTCGCAAATGAAAGAAAATTAACAATAAAAAACTTGTCCAATCGTTCGAATTTTACTTTTAAATAATAATAATATCGTTTATTTACACAAATAACTTTAACAAATCACTTATAATCAGCTGTTTGTTAGGAAATTTTTAACTGACGTCATAATGTAAGTATAATACGAGTAGACATTTTGTCATCTTTTACGCTGAAAATCGGTGGAAATATATTTATTAAGCTTTTATACTTTACTATTACGTAACAATTAAATAAATAAATCGTTTTATACTTACACGTGATGTTTTTTATTTGTCAATTTCACTGTTAACTGTTAATAAACACATCGTGTTAGTTTCATGAAAGAAAACATGTCTCATTTCATGCGATTGTTGAAAATTTCAATCGCATTTATTAATTTATACACTGTTTTAATTGTATAATTAATATAAAGTTAAAGTATCTCGATGACAATTAATGTCATTCGTGATGTAAACATTTGGTATGTTTTGATGGAAGTTAATGTGGATTGTTATGTAATATTTATAAATTTATCTATTAAATCTGATATACAATTCATACTATATTTTAATATAAATTTAGTATGAATTATATATCAGATTTAAAAGGAAAAATTGTATATTGAACCATTTTTCTTTTGTTTTACAATGTTCATTATTAAAAATACTGTAGGCCTTCAATTTAACAGACTAATTTGGGGAAGGGAGTGTCTCTAAATTAGTCTGCTATTGCTAAAAGTTCAATAAATTGAATATACAGTGATATCTCAGTTTTTGTTGACTTCGGTTTTGGATTTCGTCGTCGTCCTCAAAATTAGCAGCGCGGTAATTTTGTGAAAACAAAGGGCGACTCGCACTTTTTCCTGCTCGGTGTGGCGTTGTTTCTTGTGTGAGCATTATTCATGATAAATGCCATGTTAAATGTTAATTTATTCTTTACAGTAGTCTTTTATATTCATTTTATATTAATTTCTTATTGTTTTTAGTATTAAACACTATATTTATACTATATAAAATGTGTTTTTGGTATGTATTTTGGAGTGTCTAGAATGAATTAATTGGATTTACGTTGATTCATATGAAAATAATTGTCTCGGTTTTCTTCAGTTTTGGATTTCGCCAATTGTTTTTTGACAGATTATCGACAAAAACTGAGGTATTGCTGCATTTTAAAAACACAGGCCTATATTAATAAGAAAATTACAACGTATAGTATGTATTAAAACATTATAATGTATAACTGTGAATAAAATGATGATGTTATGTACATTGAGTAATTCTTATCTGTTGACTTATCTGAGTCTTTTAGCATGCTTTACTCGCAAACTAAAGAAGTAGATTTTAAGTATTTCCCTTAGCATAGAAATTTTTGTCTGTTACATCCAAAGTCTCATATTTTAATTATATAATTTATATAAAATTAAAGTATCTGAGTGACAATGATTTTAAAATTGGTTTAATGTCATGATGTGAACATTTGGTATGTTTTGATGAAAGTTAATGTGGATTTTAATAGCCTTTTATGTAATATTTATAAATTAATCATGTAAATAGATTATATATTAGATCTTAGTATGAAATACATATCAGATATAAAAAAATTATTTGTTGAAAAATCCATTTGGTTTCACAGCATTTATTCATNGTTAATGTGGATTGTTATGTAATATTTATAAATTAATCATGTAAATAGATTATATATTAGATCTTAGTATGAAATACATATCAGATATAAAAAAATTATTTGTTGAAAAATCCATTTGGTTTCACAGCATTTATTCATTAAGAATTAATAAAAATATGGTAGACCCTTAATTTAACCGACTAATTTGGGAAAAGATGTGTCAAAATTTGTTATTGTGTACAATTATGAATAAAATATTATAATGTATATTCATACCCATTGCTTATCAATCAAGTCTTTCAGCATGCTTTACTTGCAAATCAAAAAAAGTAGATTCTAAATATTTCCTTTACGATAGAAATTTTTGTCTGATAAAATAAGGACTTTCTATATGTGATTATCTTATTTAATATAATATTTTATATACAAAGTATAAAACTTTTACTTTTTTAACATTTAATTGATTTATTGTTGTTTTAACATATGTCAGTGATTCATTTAAAATATAAAATTGATATGATTTAATTTTAAATAATACAATATATTTCATTAAGTTGATTATTTATGTTAAATCATCAGAATTCTTTTATTATTTAAAATAATATTTTTTATTTAGGTTTTTAATTTTATTTTGTATATTTAAATAATTTTGAATTTGGATAGTAAAATTTAAATGTTGAAATCTTTGTATATTTTGATATAAATATACTAGGATCAATATTTAACTGAGATTTAAATTTTAAAGTTTTTAATCTTCTGAAATCCTTTCTGTATTATGTAATTTCAACAGAATCTGTATTTTTTTTGTTGAAAAGAAAAATTGATATTTAATACTTTACTAACCATTGAAAGTCAAATTTGTTATTGATTTTTATAAATGAATTTGCAGGTTACAGTTAAAAGATATTGAAATTTTCAGATCTTACTTAAATCATTAAGTCAGTTCATTTAAATCAGCTTGATAGAATAAATTTATCAAAAATTTTGAGCCAGACATTTATAATAATGTAAAATTGAAAATAGTTAGGAAAATGGTATTAATTTTATTACTATATAAAACAAATTTTAAATTATTTATCTACAGAAAATAAATGGAGTAACAAAATAGTTTGCATAATTTATATTGAACAATTTTAGCAACTTAAATAAAAACAAATCCATTTATTAAATAAGTTAGATTTATTTTGATAGATTTTGATTATCTCTAAATTTAATCATTTAAATCATCATCATTAAAAAAAATAAATGTGAATAATACACGAGTGAAATTAAAATTTAATTTTTATTTGTTAGAGATCAAATAACTACATATTGCATATATAGAATTTTTTGGAAAGTTATTTTAAAATAAAATAGAATAATTTTAAATTATTTGTGGAATTTGATTTTTTAAATATTTGGAATTACAATATATTATGCAATTAATACTATTAATATAATACTGGAGTTAGCCATATTATATAGGTATAAAGAAATTAATTTAAGAAAAAAATGATTATTTTATAGAAACATAACCAAACAATCACCTTAAGTAATCAGGCTATAACTCCACTAATTTAATGATCGTTTGGTTATGTTTCTATATACATATTGGACTTTGCTGTGTTTGATATACTTAATGATTATTTTATATCACAAAGAAAACCAACTTATTTACATCCAGTAAAAAATTTTAATAAACAAACAAAATATTTCAATCTAGGTTGATAGATCTGTGTCAGTTGCTATAAAATGGAAAAAACTAGAATGCAGTTACAAAACTTAACTTTGTGTTATTTAAAGTATACAGGCATGAAGTCAATCACTTAATATTCATATTGAGTTGCAATAAAAATAAAAGAAAACAAAATAATGAAATTATATAAAATAGATAAACCATACAAAACAAAACTATAACTATTAGATGTGCCAACCATCATATTTCAGCTTGTATATTGATTTCCGGACACTGGTAAGTGTTTGCATCATGGAAATTAATACATCATTATTCCAAGATGATGATAATGTCCAGGGAATGAATTTCTGTTTGACTTTCCTGTTCCACTTGCAGCTGTAGACCAAAGGGTTGTTACTGATCAACTGTAGAAATCATAGTACATCAGATTTACTTTGCCACATGATAAAAATGTCAACATACTTAGTGCAGATGATCTGTTGTTGAAAGAAGTGTAGCACCATCTTTACCAGATATCATAAAACAAATTCAGGTAAAAATTATGAAGTTGGGCAGCACATGGTCATTTGTCTGTTTCTTACAAAGATTTTGTCATCATGTGTGAAGAAGTATAATATATCAAATATGTAAGCTTCAGTATGTGGGAAGGATGCCTATGGGACGAAGTAACATTCTTAGTAAGAAATCCCTATGCTCACCAAAACAAGNAGAATTTTTTGGAAAGTTATTTTAAAATAAAATAGAATAATTTTAAATTATTTGTGGAATTTGATTTTTTAAATATTTGGAATTACAATATATTATGCAATTAATACTATTAATATAATACTGGAGTTAGCCATATTATATAGGTATAAAGAAATTAATTTAAGAAAAAAATGATTATTTTATAGAAACATAACCAAACAATCACCTTAAGTAATCAGGCTATAACTCCACTAATTTAATGATCGTTTGGTTATGTTTCTATATACATATTGGACTTTGCTGTGTTTGATATACTTAATGATTATTTTATATCACAAAGAAAACCAACTTATTTACATCCAGTAAAAAATTTTAATAAACAAACAAAATATTTCAATCTAGGTTGATAGATCTGTGTCAGTTGCTATAAAATGGAAAAAACTAGAATGCAGTTACAAAACTTAACTTTGTGTTATTTAAAGTATACAGGCATGAAGTCAATCACTTAATATTCATATTGAGTTGCAATAAAAATAAAAGAAAACAAAATAATGAAATTATATAAAATAGATAAACCATACAAAACAAAACTATAACTATTAGATGTGCCAACCATCATATTTCAGCTTGTATATTGATTTCCGGACACTGGTAAGTGTTTGCATCATGGAAATTAATACATCATTATTCCAAGATGATGATAATGTCCAGGGAATGAATTTCTGTTTGACTTTCCTGTTCCACTTGCAGCTGTAGACCAAAGGGTTGTTACTGATCAACTGTAGAAATCATAGTACATCAGATTTACTTTGCCACATGATAAAAATGTCAACATACTTAGTGCAGATGATCTGTTGTTGAAAGAAGTGTAGCACCATCTTTACCAGATATCATAAAACAAATTCAGGTAAAAATTATGAAGTTGGGCAGCACATGGTCATTTGTCTGTTTCTTACAAAGATTTTGTCATCATGTGTGAAGAAGTATAATATATCAAATATGTAAGCTTCAGTATGTGGGAAGGATGCCTATGGGACGAAGTAACATTCTTAGTAAGAAATCCCTATGCTCACCAAAACAAGAAGGAAGTTTGATGGAAGGAATAGTGCCTGAAGTCCATTACTATCATGTATTCCTTATGTAATAATGCCACATTTTGCAACTGTTCCACTAATTGTATGGAGTTGTTTATGGAATACAGATGTGTCAGATTATGTCTGATTAGCTGTTTCTCTAACACAGTGTTTCTCAAACTTTTTTGTCAGGTGGCACACTTGAAATTATTAAACAAAATTCACGGCACCCCTATTATTATTATTTATTATTTTGCTTTTTACGGTTAGTAAAGATATGAAGGATGAGAAGACTTTGAAAAAAATAAAAGTTTTTTATTAAAGTAAGTTTATTTCCAAACAACACAAAAGCATTCAAAACAAAAGTTATTATTATAAAGGTATCTTTTAATTATTTATTTAATTTAATACTTTAATTCAATTATTTTAAGTAATTTTAATTTAATTATTTAAAAATTTCGCGGCACCCTTGTGGCGTTCTTGCGGCACCCTAAGGTGCCGCGGCACCCGCTTTGAGAACCACTG